>NW_024108925.1:0-110326 GCF_013358895.1 Oreochromis aureus
GCAACTAGTAAATAGTGGAATAAAATAAGAGAGAAACAAGGAACTCAACAATAGTGTGGAAACCCTTTGGGGCATCACACAACTAAAAAATTGCATTTCCTGCGAAAATGCTGTGTGGATGCTGCTTACATGAAACTGTCTGCTGAAAAGAAAGCTGAAAAGATGAAAAGTTGCAAGAAAACTTGTATGGTGGTGAAAAAAAAATTGTCACCCTGAGCCAGGATTAGAGACAACCACAAAGCACTCCTGGGCTCCAAAGGCGGCTATTCATCTCACAGCCGCTCACTCACAAGGAAAGAGATGGAGAGACAGCAATTATGGTGATGAGCAGAAACTGCTGAAATTGTGCTGATAAGAGTGAAAAAGGCTGAAAATTTTGCAGAAAAAGAGGGCCAATCAGCAAATTTCTGCAGAAAAGAGGCAGAACAAAAGAACAAAGAAAGAAGTCATAGCACCCATCTCCAGAAAGAGCAGAACAGTATAGAGTTTGAACGGAGAAAATCGGCTGAAAACTGAGGGAGTAGATAAAGTCCAAAAAGCGTGCGGAAGCAACTTGAAAAAAGAAAATAAAGAATAAAGAGAAACAGGAACTCAATAGTGTGGAAGCCCTTTTAGGGCATCCACACAATAAAGTATAAAGAATAAAGAGAAACAGGAACTCAATAGTGTGGATGCATAAAGCATCCACACAATAATAAAGAACTAGAAAAATTTGCATTTCCTCTTGAAAATGCTGTGTGGATGCTATAACGCTGAAGCTGTCTGCTGAAAAGCTGAAAAAGATGAAAAGTTGCAAAAAGTTGTATGGTGGTGAAAAAAAAAAAAAAACATGTCGCCCTGAGCAGGATTCGAACCTGGCCCTCCTGGTCTCAAGGCAGCTACTCATCTCACTGAGCTAAACTCATTCTCTCAAAACAGAGGAGGAGATACCGACAATTCTGCTAAAATGAGCAGAAGCTGCTGAGAACTGTGCTGAGAAGAGGTGAAAAGGCTGAAAATTTTGCAGAAAAGAGGTAAATCAGCAGAATTTCTGCAGAAAAGAGGCAGAACAAAAGAGAAAACAGGTTTTGCCATGACCGGGATTTGAACCTGGCCGTTCTCATCTCAAGGCAGCTGCTCATCTCACTGAACCAAACTCTTTCTCTCAAAAGCAAGAGATGGAGAAACTGACAATTTTGCTAACTGAGCAGAAGCTGCTGAGAATTGTGCTGAGAAGAAGTGAAAAGGCTGAAAATTTTGCAGAAAAGAGGTGAATCAGCAGAATTTCTGCAGAAAAGAGGTAAAAAGCAATAAGTTGCGCTGAAAAGAGATGAATCAGCAGAATTTCTGCTCAAAGGCGGCTATTCATTTCCCTGAGCCAAAGTCATTCTTACAAAGAAGAGGTGGAGAGACGGACAATTCTGCTGAAATGAGCAGAAGCTGCTGACAATTGTGCTGATAAGAGGTGAAAAGGCTGAAAATTTTGCAGAAAAGAGGTGAATCAGCAGAATTTCTGCAGAAAAGAGGCAAAGAAGCAGAAACTTGCGCTGAAAAGAGATGAATCAGCAGAGTTTCTGCTCAAAAGAGTTGTCTTTTTTCTGAATACAGCCAAAAAGCTGGAATTTGTGCTGAAAAGGGTGAAAAAATGAAAATTTTGCTGAAAAGGGGTGAAGAAGCTGAAGAAGCTAAAGTATACTAAATCAAAGTATTTGTGCCAAAACATAGTGTTTCTGCCATATTGTGGTACTACTACATTACAACATGAATATGGATTAAAGATGAAAGAAACTGGCAACAAATTCCTCCACTACAAACCAGTCTGATACCACTTCTTTGCAGTGTTCACGTTTACTAAGGCACTACCCAAAAGGCGCCACAAGAGGGCACTCCAACACAAGAGATGAGGTGAATGAGCAGAATTTCTGCTGAAAAGAGGCAGAAGGTTCTGTATGTAGAAAAGAAACACTGTTGAACCATGTGTGAAATAAATAAAGAAATGAAATGAAAGAACAACCTGGTTCTGCTCAAATTCACCAATCAGAGGTACTGCCTCTGTCTGCTTCATCAGGCTGTGTACTTGTTTCTGCCATGGGCGTTAACAAGAATCTGAGGTCCATATTAGAAAAGCTGCTAAAATCATAAAACTTTGCAGAATTGTAATAGATTAGCAATATAAATTACAGGTCTGTGATAGTGTATCAATTTGTAGTGGAAAAAAAAATGTTGAACAAGGTGGGATTGAAATCACGACCTTTGAGCTGCAGAGCCGTGTCATTACTGATTGCGCCACCTGGAAAGGGGGCAGGGCTCTGAAAGACAGAGACTTCAGCAGTCAGAATTAGATCGCGGTGAGAGGCGAAAAACGCCGTTTTTTGGAGTTACAAAACATCGTGTAACTCAAAAACTAGGAGCGCTAGCAGCATAATTCTTGTACTGGGTGAATCAGCGGACTTTGGTGTACTTTGACTGCGATTTTCATTGCTCTTTGTACCTCCGTCGCGGAGATATGACGACGAGAAGAAACGGCTTCATTTTCGGAGTTTGAAAACTGAGAGGAGGACCGATTTCCACCCTCAAACAAACGTAATTCATTGCTCAACGGTAAGATAATTGTGAAACTGCTTCCACTGTGAGTGTCAGCAGTGTCTGAAGATATATTGGCACAAGCCTCATGTCCTAACTTTGCTTTGTTAAAGAGATATGACGATTTGAAAATGCCTCTCATTAGAGAAACCAGCGCTGATTTTGAACACACTCTCCATTGAAACTCAATGGAGCGTTTTTCAGATCTTGTGTTGGTCTGAGGCGATTTGATAAAAATCTGTAACTTCCACAACAGTGATAGTGACGTTTTCTGAAAGCCAGCAAAAATACCTACGTTTTGACGTATAATTTGTGGGGTTGAGTGGAAATTGAGCGGTAGCAAGAAGTTGTTTAGACATGAAGAGAAAATTCAGAACGGACCAGCACTCACTCTGACTTAATTGCATAGCAACTATAGCAACGCATGTATTTTCTGAAAAATCACAATTTTGCAACTGAAAACTTAAAAGGTATAAAATTAAAACGGTAGAAGATCTGAAAAAGCTGAATCAGACAGGAATAGCCCAATAATTTGAGAACATTTTAAAGTTTGAATGGAGTTTCTAGGTGAAAGTATGAGGAGGTAGTTAAGTTTCAAAAACAAGCAAGTTTTAGCAGAATTGTGGAAGTTTCCCATTCATTTCAATGGGACAAATTAAAGGAAAAAAGTGTGTAATATTTTAAAAAGTATAACAGTAATAAACACCAAAAGTCATAGCCGGCATTAGCAGAAAGAGCAGAACAGTTTAGAGTTTGAACGGAGAAAATCGGCTGAAAACTGATGGAGTAGATAAGTGCCAAAAGTGTAATGGAAGCAACTGGAATATAGTGGAATAAAGAATAAAGAGAAACAGGAACTCAATAGTGTGGAAGCCCTATAAGGCATCCACACAATAAAAATAAAGAGAAACAGGAAAACAATTGTGTGGAAGCCCTTTAGGGCATCCACACAATAAAGAATAAAGAGAAACAGGAAAACAAAGAATAAAGAGAAACAGGAACTCAATAGTGTGGATGCTTAAAGCATCCACACAATAAAGAATAAAGAGAAACAGGAACTCAATAGTGTGGATGCTTAAAGCATCCACACAATAATATGTACAGAACTGAGAGAATGTCCGCGATGTGTCACATGAGCAATATAAGGCCTGAGGATGTTATTCAAATAAATTATCGATTGTGCTGAAAAGCGGTAACGTTCACACAGAAAATCATCAGGACATGATAAAATGTCCAAACGCTCTAATCACTCTCTCCCGGCGGAGAGCTCTGTGGAGAATTTGGGCTTCAACATCTACTGGCTCTTCAAGGAAGGGGCACGCCATGTCTGACACTTCCTACAGTCAGGTTTCCGACAAAGAGGCGGAGAAGTTCAGGGTTAGTTGAAGTAAACCTGCTAGGGGGCAGGTTAGCTTCACGGAGTGTGTCGTCATAGTAACTCACTCAGAATTAATGTAAACTCGCTTTGTGAAACCGAAAACCCAGAGTTTTCGTTAACTCAGGGTACACTTACTCAGAGTTTGCACTAAACCGGCTTTCTGAAACAGGGCCCTGGAGTTTGGAAATTGTCAACCTTTTGAGAAAGCACAAACGGCTGCATAATACAATACTTTTTTTTTTTAAATTAAAAGGTTCTAAAGAAAAATTGCTAGGACTCATGTTCACTCATGTACATAGTTTTCTCATATTTTCAACCTCTTATTTATACACTGTGTTTATTTATTTGGTTTATTTGGGATCTAAACAAATTTTTATTTCAGGATTTCAGTGTAAATATTTCATAATTCAAAGAATAATAATACATTTTATTTGAAAGCGCCTTTCAAAACACTCAAGGTCACTGTACACAGTAGAATAAAAAGCAACATAAAAGCAAGCAGTTTACACAATCATAAAAGGATAAGACATAAACAAATTTAAAATAGCAGAGTGGAGAGGTTATGTGGGATAAGCTATTTTGAACAAGTGAGTTTTGAGTTGGGACTTAAAGAGATAGAAGGAAGAGATATTTCTTAAATCAGGAGGTAGGGAATTCCAGAGTCGTGGAGCAGAGCAGCTGAAAGCCCTGCTCCCCATGGTGGCAAGACGGGGGAATGGGACGGAGAGTGAAAGGGAAGAAGTAGATCTGAGACAATGAGATGGGGCGGTGATCTTAACCAAATCAGAGAGATATGGAGGAGAGAGATGATGAATAGCCTTAAATGTGTACAAGAATATTTTGAAATTGATACAATATTTGACCGGGAGCCAATGAAGCTGCTGTAGGACAGGAGTGATGTGGTGGATAGAAGGGGTCCTGGTGATGATATGGGCAGCAGAGTTCTGGACGCGTTGAAGCTTGTGGATGGATTTTTGAGTAAGACCAAAAAGAAGTGAATTACAATAATCGATCCAGGACGTAACAAGGCTATGGACAAGAATGGCAGTGGCATGTGGGGTGAGAAAAGGACGGAGACGATTAATGTTGCGCAATTGAAAATATGCAGACCGAGTAACATTATTAATGTGTGAATTGAAAGATAGAGTACTGTCGAGGATGACACCCAGACTTTTCACAGAGGAAGAAACGAAGACCGGCAAGAAACAGAGAAACTGTTGGTTCTGGATAATGTTGATTTAGTGCCTACCAAGAGGAGCTCAGATTTATTAGTATTGAGTTTGAGAAAATTAGAAGAGAACCATGAATTTAGTTCGGCTAAGCAGAGGGTGCGGGAGGATGGGGGAATAACCTGTCCTGAAAGTTCAGCTGTTTGAGGACTGACCTCACACGGCTTTGAAAAGGCAACAGAGTCAGATTATTTAAACCAGGGGTGCTCAATCCCAGTCCTCGAGAGCTACTGCCCTGCAGCTTTTAGATGCGTCCTTGTTCCAGCACACCTGAATCAAATGAATGGCTCGTTATCAGGCTTTTGCCAGACTTGATGGCATGCCGAATTGGTAATCCAACTATTTGATTCAGCTGTGTTGGAGTAGGGATGCATCTAAAACCTGCAGGACAGTAGCTCTCGAGGACTGGGATTGGGCACCCCTGATTTAAACTGTTTAATGCGCCAATTCAAAATGGAGTTGGTGAACTATCCTTTTTATTCACAAAATATTTAAGAAACAGTGCAGCATCATATGACAAAATGCCCTCAAATGTCGTGTCTTAAACAAAGTGGCAAACCTGACAGAAAGATGTGAAAATATTTTAAGCAGCCGAAAACTGACTCAAACTTCAGTCTTGAAGAGTTCAGCAGCAGAGCTGTACGTCTCTATGGTGCGTTCTGCTCCACAGTGATTTGGATCGCCACCCTGAAAAACAGATTGTGTCACTAAACAGTACCTACAGAAATAATATGTACAGCTAAAGCTTTTACAGAAGCCACCAATACAATGTGAGCCCAAATTATCTCTAGCAATGTCTTGATGCATCCTCAGTCATCCAGGTACAGTGGCTTGCAAAAGTATTCGGCCCCCTTGAACTTTTCCACATTTTGCCACATTACAGCCACAAACATGTGTAAAGGAATTTCTTTTACTTATGTACTAATCACATTATTTTATTGTATAATGCCTTGGTGCCACTGGATTTTAACATGTCTGACACCAATACTGTAAGAGAAATGGTGGGGGTCTATTTAGGAAGTTGGGGGAAGCAGACAACTCCACAGGAAGGAATCTTTTGTCTCTTCGAGGACTCTGGGAGGTAGCAAGGGAGTGTGAACCTTAAAGTGTGAAACAGCTGTGTACTGCCCTTTGTTCCTGTGGAAGGTATTTAACTGAGAGCCATGCTAGGCTCAGTGAGACTCTGCTGACCTGCCCCACGGTCATGTAGGCTCTCCATCAAGCTTGGTTGTCTGTTCTTTGTGTGCTTTGATTAAAGAATGTTAGCTACCGCTCACCGCTCATCTGCAGGCTTTATTTAATGGAAAACTTCCACAACAGAATGGTGCTGCGAGCAGGGTGGTCCGTGTGGTCGCTGAACAACGGTTCCGTGGACGGGCTGATCACCCGTGAGGGAAAAGGGTACCTTTGTCCTACCGGCTGTTGAAGCAAAGGAAATGGAGGAGTCACGGAGCCGTGTGTTTCAGCAACCACCGAGACCATCGACTTTGAGGGGACTCCTGCAGATGGGTGAGTGATAGCTAACTTGTAACAAGTCACGAGAGTTTTGTGTCTGGCCGAGGAGGTGAGCGTGTTGCAGCCTTCGGGGAGCCCAGGAAGGTGTGTTACGACCTTTCAGGGCAAGAGCTCCGAGGGAGTCTTCGTGTGGAATCACGGAGTGATATCCCTAGCGTCTTCTAAAAGATCCTAACTTCTTCAAAGGAGACTGGGGGTGGCGGTGTTCGTTCCTTGGTCCGTAGAAGGCAAGGAACCTCACGGGGGACGCCTCGTGCAGTAATAGAGAATCTAGATTCCAGGGGCAGTCAGCGGAGCCGGATTAGCGGCTCGAGAGGCGACTGCGGCAGATGTTCCACCAGGCGGCCAGGGACAAAACTCAGTGTGTGACTGTATGTTAAGAACTGTGGGTAAAAGTATGTTGTGAGATGAAAGAGAATGGTTGTGTGGGAAAAGTTGTTGTGTGTGTAAAAAAACAGAGAAAAATGGGGTTCAAAATGTTGAAAATAGGAACAAAAACAAGAAAAAAAAAGAGAGAGAGTGTAGAAATGTGCGTAAAGTTGTTTCCAACTAGCGGGAGACGGTGGTACTGCAGGCCACCAGCTCCCCTAGGGTGGACACACACACAAAATTAGCAGAATTGTTGATAAAAATAAGTAAAAAAATAGGAAGAGGGTTTGGTGATTTTCAATGTAGAACAACTACAATCTCTCTGGGTTTTTAAGAAAGGGGACTTCAGAACCAGAGAGGGGAGACGTGTTTCTTTAAGCAGTGATAAGAATGATCAAAATGTCTCAGTGTGTCACTTGCAGGTGAAGAGCAGACCCGGATCAATTTTCCACGTGCAGCAGTTGGAAGAAAATTATAGGTTAACATCATTAGAAACACTCGAGCCAAGTTTTGGCTGAATTGTTTTACAGCTTAACTTCCATGTGTTTGTCACCCTGAGAAAACAAGCTCCAAGAATCTCTCCCTGAAGACAAGAAATGCAGTTCCAGAACAACGAGATGGATATCAGGAGCTCACAGCAGTGTCCTGAGCAGTGAAGAAAAGTTTCAGCAGCAGCAGCAGCTGTGCAAGACAGCGGCAGCAAGGAGAAAAATGGCATCAACATGACTGGATGGATGGATGTGCATTTCCAACGAGCTGCAACTTTAGTGTGTGTGAATGGACCTTTGAAAAGACTGCCTGAGCTGGACATTTGCCACTTTTGGAGCAAAATGGCAAGATGAGAAAGTGGAAAACACAGGACAAAGCTGAAAGACAACTGACTCTCACTGGACTGCTGCAAGGGGGAGAGATGAGATGAGACCACAGTGGAAGGAGCAGGGGAGAACATGGAGGACATGGCTGTTTTAGTGTGGGAACTGAAATTTGGGTTTAGGAAACTGGGAAGAAAAATGACTGCCTTGCGTGGAGAATTGAAAAGTGTCTGGAGCACCACAAAGAGGAGAGGTACACAAAAATTACACAAACAGAAAAATGCATTAATCCTACTAACACAAACACACATGCAATGAAGCTCATGAAGACCAAATAGCATTTTAAGCATGCATTGCAGTTACCATCATCTTGTCCGGTTCACTTAGTGGGTTAAGAAGTGATACATAGGCTAGTGAACTAATATTATTTTGGGGAAGGATGATTGAATTATTGCAGGGGTGAACAGAATGCTGCAGGGGGGTCAGATGAGTGGAGACTAATAGATTATTGAGTTTCTTGTTTCTGATGTGTGGGGGAGGTCTTATCATGACACACATCTGGGTACATGGGGGAAAACAAAACTCATCATCTAATAGAATATTACTGTTGTGTGAGGTGTGTGACTTGTGGATGGAAGTTTTGGGGATTTTGCATTTTCCTTTGGTACCACTTTGAAACTGCCAATTAGTTTTGTTTTGATCTATCATTCTAAGAGAGCATGCTTAGACAACTTCTAAAAAGAGGCCTTAAAATTTTTTGATTTTTAACAGTGCACTGAGATTTTTGTTTGGCAATTTTCTCTTTTCAATCAGGCCTGCAAGATCGGGATCGAAAGCGCTACACAACATGTTGAACAATCGCAAGTGAGTTTCTCCAAAAATTAAAATGGGCTCGGGAGAAAGCCACTTATTTGGGACAATCAGAAAACAAGTCCCTGTCAAAACGGATTCAGCGAGGTAATCCAGTCTAAATTTTCTTTCTTTTTTGAAATGACGTCATTGCTGGCAGTAGAAACTTATTGCGTCACGAGAGGTTCTGCTGTCAGCAAATAAAAATGGGGACTGACTGGACTGACAAAACCTTGACTGACTTGACACCAGTATGCAAGATTGCACCTCCGCCTTGACCTGACAAAAGGGTGGATGTATGTATGTTTCTTTTTACAGCAGCAGAAAGGTGACAGTAACAGGTTGCATGGGCTTTTGGGCCGTGCTGACTTAACCTTTTAATTGCCACTTTCTGTGTCTTTGAATTTACCAGCGGTGTGTTATTCATGACCTTGTATTGTTTACAGTGCAGAGGTCACTGTGAGAAAGTGCATACAGATGCGTTGCGCTAACATCTATATCAGTTTTTCCACAGCAGAGGGTTAATCGTGGGATCTAATCACATGATTTACAGCAGGACACACCACTGGCTAATGTTTTTTCTTATGACAGGGCCTGGAGTGAAACTACTCCAGGGGAGAAGCCCTGTGAATTTTTAAGAGACAATGTACAACTTCATTGTGCATGTCTAATTGTGCTAAGCTGACATAGGGCAAAAGAGGGTTTTCCGGGGAAGCTTTCATTTTTAAATTCCAGAGACCGTGATATGAGGGATATGGAAGGATTGATGCAGATACAGACCATGACCAGAAAAGAACACTTCAAGAGGACCAGTGAGAAGCAGGGACCATCTGCAGGACAACTGACAAACGACAGTGGGCTGCACCACTGGGCTTCCAAAGGATTGTCACGAGGAGATTTTGAACAGCAAAATCTTAAAATAAAATGAAAGAGTTTCGCCCTTGACGTTGAGGAAGACAACTAAGGTGTACGACGTGCTCTGCCTTAAATCTACAGCCATGTTGGAACAGAAATTGAGGGATGAAGAGAGCATGCCAAGCTCCAAAAGTGACAGCACAGAGGGAGACCAGAGTTGGAATTATGACTCTGTAAATGGCACAGACACCAGGAGCCATGACTGTGACTGGGAATGACCACCTAAGGATGTTTCACTTTGCCATGCGAAGTACTTTGACACTCTGGAGAAGACCTTTCCTCTGTATAATTGTTGTTGCCATTTGCATGTGAGATCTTAGATTGTGGGGAGGATTAAAGATGAACAAGGGTGGTGGGAGAACAGTGAAGTGAGGATACACAGTGTGAAACTCCTTTAAGTGTAAAATAATGTTGATGTGATATACAGAATGTCAGGAAAGAAATTCTGGTATTAATGTGATTCTTGATTTAATAATCAAAGGGTGGGATTGTAAAGGAATTTCTTTTACTTATGTACTAATCACATTATTTTATTGTATAATGCCTTGGTGCCACTGGATTTTAACATGTCTGACACCAATACTGTAAGAGAAATGGTGGGGGTCTATTTAGGAAGTTGGGGGAAGCAGACAACTCCACAGGAAGGAATCTTTTGTCTCTTCGAGGACTCTGGGAGGTAGCAAGGGAGTGTGAACCTTAAGGTGTGAAACAGCTGTGTACTGCCTTTTGTTCCTGTGGAAGGTATTTAACTGAGAGCCATGCTAGGCTCAGTGAGACTCTGCTGACCTGCCCCACGGTCATGTAGGCTCTCCATCAAGCTTGGTTGTCTGTTCTTTGTGTGCTTTGATTAAAGAATGTTAGCTACCGCTCACCGCTCATCTGCAGGCTTTATTTAATGGAAAACTTCCACAACACATGAATCAGTTTTATTGGAATTACACATGAAAGACCAATACAACGTGGTGTACACGTGAGAAGCGGAACGAAAATCATACATGATTCTAAACATTTTTTACAAATAAATAACTGAAAAGTGAGGTGTGCGTAATTATTCAGCCCCCTTTGGTCTGAGTGCAGTCAGTTGCCCATAGACATTGCCTGATGAGTGCTAATGACTAAATAGAGTGCATCTGTGTGTAATCTAATGTCAGTACAAATACAGCTGCTCTGTGACAGCCTCAGAGGTTGTCTTAGAGAATATTGGGAGCAACAACACCATGAAGTCCAAAGAACACACCAGACAGGTCAGGGATAAAGTTATTGAGAAATTTAAAGCAGGCTTAGGCTACAAAAAGATTTCCCAAGCCTTGAACATCCCACGGAGCACTGTTCAAGCCATCATTCAGAAATGGAAGGAGTATGGCACAATTGTAAACCTACCAAGACAAGGCAGTCCACCTAAACTCACAGGCTGAACAAGGAGAGCGCTGATCAGAAATGCAGCCAAGAGGCCCATGGTGACTCTGGACGAGCTGCAGAGATCTACAGCTCAGGTGGGGGAATCTGTCCATAGGACAACTATTCGTCGTGCACTGCACAAAGTTGGCCTTTATGGAAGAGTGGCAAGAAGAAAGCCACTGTTAACAGAAAACCATAAGAAGTCCTGTTTGCAGTTTGCCACAAGCCATGTGGGGGACACAACAAACATGTGCTCTGGTCAGATGAGACCAAAATGGAACTTTTTGGCCAAAATGCAAAACACTATGTGTGGCGGAAAACTAACACTGCACATCACTCTGAACACACCATCACCACTGTCAAATATGGTGGTGGCAGCATCATGCTCTGGGGGTGCTTCTCTTCAGCAAGGACAGGGAAGCTGGTCAGAGTTGATGGGAAGATGGATGGAGCCAAATACAGGGCAATCTTGGAAGGAAACCTCTTGGAGTCTGCAAAAGACTTGAGACTGGGGTGGAGGTTCACCTTCCAGCAGGACAACGACCCTAAACATAAAGCCAGGGCAACAATGGAATGGTTTAAAATAAAACATATCCATGTGTTAGAATGGCCCAGTCAAAGTCCAGATCTAAATCCAATCGAGAATCTGTGGCAAGATCTGAAAACTGCTGTTCACAAACGCTGTCCATCTAATCTGACTGAGCTGGAGCTGTTTTGCAAAGAAGAATGGGCAAGGATTTCAGTCTCTAGATGTGCAAAGCTGGTAGAGAATACCCTAAAAGACTGGCAGCTGTAATTGCAGCAAAAGGTGGTTCTACAAAGTATTGACTCAGGGGGCTGAATAATTACGCACACCCCACTTTTCAGTTATTTATTTGTAAAAATGTTTGGGATCATATATGATTTTCGTTCCACTTCTCACCACCAAGTGTACACCACTTTGTATTGGTCTTTCACGTGGAATTCCAATAAAATTGATTCATGTTTATGGCTGTAATGTGACAAAATGTGGAAAAGTTCAAGGGGGCCGAATACTTTTGCAAGCCACTGTAAGTAAATCCCCAGTTTTTTGGGATTTACTTCCCTGGATGATTGAGCATGCATCAAAATATTTTAACCCACCTTGGCAAGGACTGCCTCAGATTCAGCCTCAGATGCAGACAAAACAGGATTACTCCTAAAATTCTGCAAATGAGCTCTTCAGTTAAGGGCTTTCGAGCAACAAAAATCTTCCAGAAGGCAGCACCAGCTGCTCAATGAACGGGTGAGAAAAACAAATTTTACCATCTATTGTATGTGCTAAAATCCAAAGAGGAGCAGATCCGACAGAGACTGAGATGCACAATCCTTGTACAAATCACTGATGCCTTCATTGGCAAAATCTTTGTTTCTGTGAACATTTGGGCGGTAAAATGAAGATTTAACTGTGAAAATGTCATGTTTGCACCTTCTTAGTGGACATGAATAAACTGCATGAATAAACTTTCTGAATCCTTTATCATCCACAACTGAAAACTGCTTCTAATGCAGTTTTATAAGCCTTTATTCAAGTTGAGCAATTCAGAGTCCATCTGAGCAATTCAAATTTGTATTTCACTTATTCAAATCAGTTTCTGATGGCACAAAGTTCTGCCCATATACAGTGATGGGACGTAACTTGGGACGTAATGACGTAACTTTTTTCAGTAACAAGTAATCTAACTAATTACTATTTCTATCGTTACAACACCGTTACCGTTACTAACAAGAAAATACGGTGCAGTGGCGTTACTATTTTTCAACAGACAGTCGGTTGAAGCTGTGTTCAGCTTACTGCATCTTATATCAGTTGCACGGAAGTAGCTGTCTACCTAAGTAATCTGGGAGCTACAGGTTTAAGCAGCTGTGCGCGCTCCCATGCACCAACTCAACCAGTCAAAAATGTTATGGCAACATGACATTTGGTTGTTGAGGAAGAGGGGGAAGTTTTAGTAGTGATGGCGAGCGAGCGAGAGAGAGGGAAAGACAGCAGAAAAAGAGAGAGAGAGAGATGTCAGAGATTTGTGACATTTAGCATGTTTGTAGTGTGTAGTTAATTCAATTCAATTCAATCCAATTCAATTTTATTTATATAAAGCCAAATCAAAACAATAGTCACCTCAAGGCACTTTATATTGCACAGCAATATAAAGTGTACAATAATAGATACAGAGAAAAACCCAACAATCATATGACCCCCTATGAGCAAGCACTTTGGCGACAGTGGGAAGGAAAATCTCCCTTTTAACAGGAAGAAACCTCCGGCAGAACCAGGCTCAGGGAGGGGCGGGGCCATCTGCTGCGACCGGTTGGGGTGAGAGAAGGAAAACAGGATAAAGACATGCTGTGGAAGAGAGACAGAGATTAATAACAGGTATGATTCAGTGCAGAGAGGTCTATTAACACATCGTGAGTGAGAAAGGTGACTGGAAAGGTCCAGCCCTAACTATATGCTTTACCAAAAAGGAAAGTTTTAAGCCTAATCTTAAAAGTAGAGATAGTGTCTGTCTCCCGAATCCAATCGGGAAGCTGAAAATTGAAGGCTCTCCCTCCCATTTTACTTTTAAATACTCTAGGAACAACAAGTAAGCCTGCAATGCGAGAGCGAAGTGCTGTGTGATATGGTACTACAAGGTCATTAAGATAAGATGGGGCCTGATTATTTAAGACCTTGTATGTGAGGAGCAGGATTTTGAATTCAATTCTGGATTTAACAGAAAGCCAATGAAGGGAAGCCAATACAGGAGAAATATGCTCTCTCTTTCTGGTCCCTGTCAGTACTCTTGCTGCAGCATTTTGGATTAACTGAAGGCTTTTCAGGGAGGTTTTAGAACATCTTGATAATAATGAATTACAACTAGTCCAGCCTGGAAGTAATAAATGCATGAACTAGTTTTTCAGCATCACTCTGAGACAGGAACTTTTCTAATTTTGGAGATGTTATGCAAATGGAAGAAGGCAGTCTTACATATTTGTTTAATATGTGCATTGAAGGACATGTCTTGGTCAAAAATGACTCCAAGGTTCCTCACAGTGTTACTGGAGGCCAAGGTAATGCCATCCAGAGTAAGAATCTGCTTAGATACCATATTTCTAAGATTTTCAGGGCCGAGTACAATAACCTCAGTTTTATCTGAATTAAGAAGCAGAAAGTTAGCAGCCATCCAGGTCTTTATGTCTTTAAGACATTCCTGCAGTTTAAGTATTTGGTGTGTGTTATCTGACTTCATGGACAGATAGAGTTGGGTGTCATCAGCATAGCAGCGAAAATGTATACTATGTCTTCTAATGATACTGCCTAGAGGAAGCATGTATAATGTAAACAGAATTGGTCCTAGCACTGAACCTTGTGGAACACCATAACTGACCTTAGTGTGTGAAGAGGACTCTCCATTTACATGCACAAATTGGAGTCTATTAGATAGATATGATAGAAACCACTGCAGCGCAGTACCTGTAATACCTACAGTGTGCTCTAATCTCGCTAATAGAATATTATGGTCAACAGTATCGAAGGACAAGCACAGAGATGAGTCCACTGTCAGAGGCCATAAGAAGATCATTTGTAACCTTCACTAAAGCTGTTTCTGTGCTGTGATGAGATCTGAAACCTGACTGAAACTCTTCAAATAACCCATTCCTCTGCAGATGATCTGTTAGCTGTTTGACAACTACTCTTTCAAGGATTTTTGATATGAAAGGAAGGTTGGAGATTGGCCTATAATTAGCTAAGACAGCTGGGTCTAGAGATGGCTTTTTAAGTAAAGGTTTAACTACTGCCAGCTTGAAGGCCTGTGGTACATAGCCGATTATTAGAGATAGGTTGATCATATTTAAGATTGAAGCATTAATTAATGGCAGGACTTCTTTGAGCAGTTTTGTAGGAATGGGGTCTAAAAGACACGTTGATGGTCTGGAGGAAGTAATTATTGAAGTTAACTCAGAAAGATCAATTAGAGAAAAATAGTCTAAATTAATATCAATGGTACTGAAAGTAGCTGTAGATAATATTACATCTGTGGGATGATTATTGGTAATTTTTTCTCTAATTATTAAAATTTTATTTGTGAAGAAGTTCATGAAGTCAATACTAGCTAACGCTAAAGGGATGGTTGGCTCAACAGTACTCTGACTTTTTGTCAGCCTGGCTGCAGTGTTGAAGAGAAACCTAGGGTTTTTCTTATTTTCTTCAATCAGTGATGAATAGTAAGATGTTCTGGCTTTGCGGAGGGCTTTCTTATAAAGCAACAAACTAGTTCTCCAGGCTAAATGATGATCTTCTAAATTTGTGACATGCCATTTCCTCTCCAGCTTATGAGTTATCTGCTTTAGGCTATGTGTTTAAGAATTATACCATGGACTTCTGATTTGAGGCCTTAGTTTTCACCGGAACTCCCCACTAGAGATGGACCGATCCGGTATTATGTATCGGTATTGGTCTGATACTGACCTAAATTTCTGGATTGGATATCGGAGAGAAATAAAACATGTAATCCGATCCATTAAATATCACAGAAGCACCTCACAAAACTTGGGACATGGCGTAACCCAGCTCTTAACCTTAGCCTTAGCACGTGGGAACAGTATGCGTCACGTGATAGAGCGGCGAGACCTGTCGGCGGTCTGGTTGAGCATTTGGAGCAGAAGTAAAGTAAGTGTGTAAGTTCACCTCTGAATGTTTGTAAAGCATTCCCACGTTAAGCTTAACAACCGATATATGGAGCGACTGCCTCTCTCCCCTTCCCTCTCTTGTTGCTACTTCAATCATGAAACTGATTAATGATCAGCTGATTGGCTTTTCTGTTGCGAGTCTGTCTCTCTTGTTTGTTTATCGTCCACTTTGTGCCAGAAAGAGGAAACCAGCGGCTGAACAACAGCAGCACGTTTAATGCTTGATAGGCTGTTTTTAGATTTTATTTAATATTACTTTCTACACCAGGATCCTTTTCTACGTAGCTGACAGCTGATAACTGTGCAGGGGCGGGTCTAGCAAACATAGGGCATTAACAGGTAAAGGGGGGTACAAAGAAATACTTTTCTTTCTTATTCTCATGTCTAGTTTTAAAAAAAAAAATCTGAATCTTACAACCAAAGTTTTCACCTTATGTAAAATGTATAGAAATCCATTATTGTATATAGTAACTATTAAGTCTAATATACCCTAGTAATAGTAGTACCTACAGTACTTTTTCCTTTAGGAAGGTACCATCTGTGCAGTCTGCAATTCTGTTGAAGAAAGATGTTGAAGCTATTTAATTATTGTAGAAATATAATTTATTTCTGTGCATTCTTTTTTTTTACACGTGCATTAAATTAAGGTTGATTACATGGTTCCCTATTTTTTTTTGCTGGGAGTTTCCAACCCTATTAGTTAGGTTGTTTAATATTTCTGCTAAGTACTTTTTAGAATACCAGAATAGGGAGGATGGAGTAGGTTTAAGTTTATTAGACTGATCAGTATTGCTGAACTATGAAATATTTTGGGTGCAGCGTATTTTTTGCATAAAGGTATAACAGAATAGCTTTAGTTTTTGTTTTTTAAAACCTGAGTATGAACTTATACATAATGCTGCAAGATATAAAAAAACAGTTTTATTGATTATGAAATACAGTATATCGGATTATATCGGTATTGGCAGATATCCAAATTTATGACATCGGTATCGGTGTCAGACATAAAAAATTGGTATCGTGCCATTTCTACTCCCCACTGCTGTGTAATCAATTTTCGTAAATATAAATGTTATTAGGAAATGATCAGACAGGAGAGGGTTTTCAGGAAATACAGTTAAATGTTCAGTTTCTATGCCATATGTTAACACAAGATCTAGAGTGTGGTTAAAGTGGTGGGTGGGTTCTTTTACATTTTGAGAGAAGCCAATTGAGTCTAATAACACATTAAATGCAATGTTGAGGCTGTCATTTTAACATCTACATGAATGTTAAAATCACCCACAATAATTATTTTATCTGAGCTGAGCACTAAATCAGATAAAAGTCTGAGAAATCAGACAGAAACTCTGTGTAAGGCTCAGGCGGACGATAGATGGTAACAAGTAAGACTGGTTTCTGAGTTTTACAGCTGGGGTGGGCAAGGCTAAGCATCAGGTTTTCAAATGAATTAAAAGTCTGTCTTGGTGTTTTGTTGATTAATAGGATGGTGTGAAAATTGCTGCCACACCGCCCCTCAGCCTGTGCTTGAGATTTCTGGTAGTTAGAATGACTCGGGGGTGTTGATTCATTTAAACTAACATAATCATCCTGCTGCAACCAGGTTTCTTTAAGGCAAAGTAAATCGATTTGTTGATCAATTATTAAGTCATGTACTAACAGAGACTTGGAGGAGAGAGACCTAATATTTAATAATCCACATTTTTACTGTTTTACTCTTTGGTTCAGATGTGGATACTGTACTGTTCTTTCTTTGTGCTTTTTTATGTTTAAGTTGTTTTTTGCCCATTTTTATTTTGTTTTTTTGTCTGTTTGGGAGCTGGCGCAGTCTCTATGGAGATGGGGTTTTGGGGGGTAACAGGAGGAGAGAAGCTGCAGAGACGCGTAAGACTGCAACTCTGTTTCCTGGTCCCAACTCATTTGGGAGGTTTAATAAATTGGTCCATATTTCTAGAAATGAGAGCTGCTCCATCCAAAGTGGGATGGATGCCGTCTCTCCTAACAAGAGCAGGTTTCCTCCAGAATATTTGCCAATTATCTATGAAGCCCACATTTGTTTTTGGACACCACTCAGACAGCCAGCAGGTTAAGGAGAACATGCGGCTAAACATGTCACTCCTGGTCTGATTGGGGAGGGGACCAGAGAAAACAACATTATTTTTGCAAAGTTACACACCGATTCAATAATGATTTTAGTGACCTCCGATTGGCGTAACCAGGTGTCATTACTGCCGACGTGAATTATGATTTTACTGAATTTACGTTTACCCTTAGCCAGCTGTTTTAAATTTCCCTCAATGTCGCCTGCTCTGGCCCCTGGAAGACAATTGACTATGGTTGCTGTTGTCTCTAGCTTCACATGTCTCAGAACAGAATCACCAATTACCAGAGTTTGACCCCCGGCGGAGCTGTCGCCAAGTGGGGAAAAACGGTGTTGTTAATGTGTTGTCTTGTGTAGTTAGTGTGTAGTGTTGTGGATAGTTTTGTGTTGTGTGTCAGAACAATGAGGCGATGGCTGTCTCCAGGTAGAAAACAGGAGTGATACACCTTCTGTCAGACATGCAGGTATCAGGCTGTGATGTTCTCCTTTATAGTGGACAGAAATTATTTTTTTGGAGTGGCACAAATAATTTGTGTGGCCTCTTATTGAATGCAGAACACCTGATTGTTATGTAAATAGTTTGAAGTGGTTATTTAAAATAGGGTAAAAGGTAAATGGCTGCAAATAACTTTGTTGTTGCAAAACTTGTGCATAGGATTTTAAAATTGAAAATTTATATTTGCATTTAAAGTTATGAAATATGATTCAGTAAACATGTTTGTGGTTGTTACAGTAAAAAATGTAAATTTCTACTCAGATTTTATGTTTTTTGTCTGATTTTAGATCAATTGTGTTAATACAGTATGTCAAAATGAGAACAGAACTGTAAATTCAGACACGTGAGGTTGTGCTGAAAAGGATGATACCAAACAAGGCAAAGTAAATAGTTTTTAAAGGTGAAATGTAGAGGGAAAATCGAAAGTAGTCAAAAATGGCCAATTATACCCTGGACCCCAGAGGGTTAAACATTTTTTTTAAAGTAACGCAATATTTACTTTTCAAGTAATTAATTACTTTTAGAATCTTGTAACTCAATTACTAACTCAATTACTTTTAGTAACTGGTAACTATAATTGATTACTTTTTCAAAGTAACTTGCCCAACACTGCCCATATATGGGTAACCAGCAATCAACAAAATAATTTATCACTGACATGAACAAAGGCAGCCTGATATCAGGTTAAAAACGTTTGGGAATAACGTTGTTATAAGTAATAATAGTTGCTATTGCTATGCGGTGCGGTCGTGTTACTATTTTTCAACAAACAGACGGTTGAAGCTGTCTTCAGCTTACCGCACATTATATCAGTTGCACGGAAGTAGCTGTCTACGTAAGTAATCTGGGCGCTACAGCTTTAAGCAGCTCTGTGCGCTCCCACAGACAGTAATCACTTTCTGGCAGACGATCACTTTTTGGCAGAAAACCTCGAGCTAGGGGGGCAAAACAATCGCATGAGTGCTCCTGTTTGGCTGAGGAAAAATAAAGTAGTCGTGATAAACCAATCCAACACATTCTCACTCCTATCTCATCAAATGTGCGACGCATGGTCAGGCTCCCTCTGCTTCACTTATCGACGCTCCGGATACCTGGTTATACCACTGCTGCTTATACCACAGGTTAATACACTCTGCAGATCCCTGATGGGAGAATCATTACCTCTGCCAGCCAAGAAGCCTGGTCGATGTTTGTTTACAGTCTGATGATGGGACATCATGCTCTACATCTTCAAAGTTTGTCTCTTGATTATTATTCATACACAGTAATGTGAAGTATGCTCATATCTAGTATAACTGGACCAACCTGGTGCTCTTCTGTTATGGAGGCTATTTGAGTCTGAATGTTGGATGTTGTGTATCTCGTGTTCTCTGGGCTTTGTTGTCCTCAGTCTCTTTGCAGGATCAGAAAACAAAACCAGGATGACTGTAATAAATTTCTTCTCCAGTTGGATGATGATAAGACTGTGACATGGGATGCCACCTTTGGTCTTGTGATGAAGCAAAGCTCAGGAAGAAGTATGATTAAATGGTACCCACATATGTGCAGCTGTGAAGAATGTACAGAGGTACCTGCAACCAAATCCAAGCCTCCTCGGGTTAGTTGTAGTTGCAGAATGCTATAGGACTGAGACAGCTGAGGCATCAAATATTTGATTAAACGGATGAAAAAAGAGAAGTTTCTTCCCTATAATTATCACTTTTTAAAATCTTTAGCAACTTCAAGTCTGTCAGCATGCTGAGGTCACAGAAACAAGAAAAGAAGCTTGACTTCAGAGTGCTGTTTACAGTTTTCTGTCATCATGATCTCCCCTGGTCATGGTAGCAGAATATTTTAATAATATAAAATATTATTTTTTTGTAATTCATATTTTTCTGTTAATCAAAAATTTACTTTGTGAAATTTGTATTTGAGAATGCAGAATGTGATAATGTATTTTTGTTCAGTATTTAATTCACTCAGTTGCAATTGTTAAATAATAATAAAAATATATATATATTCTTATAATTTAGCAAACTAATTTATCAAAAAATTATAAAAAAAAATACCATATTGTATTCATACAGAATCAGTATGGTATCATTGTTTGTCTGTTCACTGATTGCTGAAACTAAGAGTTAGTTTTATCTATTTAGATCTAAAGTATCTAAACTCGAGCTCTAATGTTTATTTCTGTGTGTGTGATATGTAATTTCCTACATCTTGGCAGAGTGTCAGTTTGTGCTTACAGATGGTGACTTTGTGGAGAGATGGCGGTGTTTCCTCAGAAGAACTAGCAGAGTCACAAAGGGCACGAGTCCATCTCACCACCTTGACTTGATGACTGATGCTCATCTGCACTGCACAAAGGAAATCAACTGACAAAGGTTTGTCCAGTGTGTGTTATGAAATGTATATTTTACATCTTTAATGCTTACAGATATGTTTTTCTTGACAGAGGCTCTGCAGAGGTTAGACAAAGCAGAGAAAATTACAATTCTGATCTTTCATCAGAGGCTGCAGATAAACCATACACAGCTAAAATAGAAATAGTTGTTAGTTTTAGAATTGAATGTTTTTCACACAGGCACATGTTGTACATAGTATGTGCATTACATTTTACTGTGATTTACTGGGATATTTGTTAGTGATGTGTGGATCGATACTGAAATATCGATTCCTCCGATACCAGTCATTTATGTTCTAGAATTGATTCTCATATTAAAATATCGATATTTTAGTAATTTAGGGTAAATTTGTAGTTTATCATTAACAGGAACACAGTGGAAAGAAACTATATCATTCGGATTGTCTACACTGTCTACACTGGAAGGAACTACAAGTTAACTTCAATAATTACTTCCTCCAAACCATCAACGTGTCTTTTAGACCCCATTCCTACAAAACTGCTCAAAGAAGTCCTGCCATTAATTAATGCTTCAATCTTAAATATGATCAACCTATCTCTAATAATCGGCTATGTACCACAGGCCTTCAAGGTGGCTGTAGTTAAACCTTTACTTAAAAAGCCATCTCTAGACCCAGCTGTCTTAGCTAATTATAGGCCAATCTCCAACCTTCCTTTCATATCAAAAATCCTTGAAAGAGTAGTTGTCAAACAGCTAACTGATCATCTGCAGAGGAATGGCTTATTTGAAGAGTTTCAGTCAGGTTTCAGAGCTCAGCACAGCACAGAAACAGCTTTAGTGAAGGTTACAAATGATCTTCTTATGGCCTCTGACAGTGGACTCATCTCTGTGCTTGTCCTGCTAGACCTCAGCGCTGCGTTTGATACTGTTGACCATAATATCCTATTAGAGCGATTATAACATGCTGTAGGTATTACAGGTACTGCACTGCAGTGGTTTGTATCATATCTATCTAATAGACTCCAATTTGTACATGTAAATGGAGAGTCCTCTTCACACACTAAGGTCAATTATGGAGTTCCACAGGGTTCAGTGCTAGGACCAATTCTATTTACATTATATATGCTTCCTTAGGCAGCATCATTAGAAGACATAGCATAAATTTTCACTGCTATGCAGATGACACGCAGCTCTATCTATCCATGAAGCCAGGTATCACAGACCAATTAGTTAAACTGCAGGAATGTCTTAAAGACATAAAGACCTGGATGGCCGCTAACTTTCTGCTTCTTAATTCAGATAAAACTGAGGTTATTGTACTCGGCCCTGAAAATCTTAGAAATATGGTATCTAAGCAGATTCTTACTCTGGATGGCATTACCTTGGCCTCCAGTAATGCTGTGAGGAACCTTGAGTCATTTTGACCAGGACATGTCCTTCAACGCACATATTAAACAAATATGTAAGACTGCTTTCTTCCATTTGCGCAACATCTCTAAAATTAGAAATATCCTGTCTCAGAGTGATGCTGAAAAACTAGTTCATGCATTTATTACTTCCAGGCTGGACTACTGTAATTCTTTATTATCAGGATGTCCTAAAAACTCGCTGAAAAGCCTTCAGCTAATCCAAAATGCTGCAGCAAGGGTACTGACAGGGACTAGAAAGAGAGAGCATATTTCTCCTGTTTTGGCTTCCCTTCATTGGCTTCCTGTTAAATCCAGAATTGAATTCAAAATCCTGCTCCTCACATACAAGGTCTTAAATAATCAGGCCCCATCTTATCTTAATGACCTTGTAGTGCCATATCACCCTATTAGAGCACTTCGCTCTTGCACTGCAGGCCTACTTGTTGTTCCTAGAGTATTTAAAAGTAGAATGGGAGGCAGAGCCTTCAGTTTTCAGGCCCCTCTTCTGTGGAACCAACTTCCAGTTTGGATTCGGAGACAGACACTATCTCTACTTTTAAGATTAGGCTTAAAACTTTCCTTTTGCTAAAGCATATAGTTAGGGCTGGACCAGGTGACCCTGAATCCTCCCTTAGTTATGCTGCAATAGACGTGAGCTGCGGGATTCCCATGATGCATTGAGTTTTTCCTTCCAGTCACCTTTCTCACTCACTATGTGCTAATAGACCTCTCTGCATCGAATCATATCTGTTATTAATCTCTGTCTCTCTTCCACAGCATGTCTTTCATCCTGTTTTCCTTCTTTCACCCCAACCGGTCGCAGCAGATGGCCGCCCCTCCTGAGCCTGGTTCTGCCGGAGGTTTCTTCCTGTTAAAGGGAGTTTTCCTTCCCACTGTCGCCAAAGTGCTTACTCATAGGGGTCATATGATTGTTGGGTTTTTCTCTGTATTTATTATTGTGCTATCTACTGTACAATATAAAGCGCCTTGAGGCGACTTTTGTTGTGATTTGGCGCTATATAAATAAAATTGAATTGAATTGAAGTCTTCCGCCTTTCATAGTCATATGCAAAATACAGCTGTAGCGTGCGCACTCACAACAATGGCTGAGTGTAAATGGAGTCATGTGCAGACGTATTTTACCTTCACAAACAGCCGAGACTTGGCAAGACAGTGAGGTGTTGTGGCAACACCACTAACCTCATCAAATACCTCACAGTAAATCATATCACAGAATATGATGAGCTTATGTTGAGGCGAACTGAAGAGGAGGAGAGGAGAGGGACAGGCGCTGCTAGGGCGAGACAGACGTCTCTTACGGAGTCCTTTAGTGCTGCAGGCAGGCAACATGTTCAAATAGCGCACAACTTCAGGTTTTTTATTTCTATATGATAATTCTGCATTATTAAGCAGTAAGAACAAGTAATCTGATATCCTGTAATCATTATGAAGCTATAATTTGAGATACAATAAAAGATAGAATAAATAAAATAAGTTTTTGTACAAAGTATTGGTATCGGATCAGTATCGTCGATGCCACCCTAAATTTTACTTGGTATCGGATTGGAAAGGAAATCAGTGGTATCGCACATCACTAATATTTGTTGTCTGATGTTCAGGCAACAAATATAAAATGGAGAAATGGAATAAAAGGGAGAAGTTTTTGCTGTTTTTGTAATGACGTGAGTAAATCTTCAATATTATTTATTTGCTTGGTTATTTTAGTGTTTCTGAGTGAGGGAGAGAGGAGTCATCATCCAGCTTCAAAGAAAACATCCAGGTAAAGTGACGTGGATCAGTGGATAAACTTGTCTCCACTTTCAAGGGAGATACTCTTAGAGAGAGACTACCTGAGCCATCCATAAATTATAGTGCTTTCAAATACACATACATTTTTAAAGGACAAAAATGAATATTGAACTTTCAGTGACCAAAGTTTTGCATGGTAAATGGTAAATGGCCTGTATTTGTATAGCGCTTTCTAGTCCCTTAGGACCCCAAAGCGCTTTACACAACCTGTCATCCACCCATTCACACACACATTCACACACTGGTGATGGCAAGCTACATTGTAGTGAAGCGAGATCGATCAACTGCAGATCAGACAACAAACGACGGAGGCTCCAGAAAAGTGCAATCAAACGATGAGTTTATTGACAACGGAGAACAATCATCAGCATATGGCTTATTTGCTCTGACAAAAATACACTGGGTTCTGGTTTTATAGCATAGAGGATCACACCCCCACATACACGTCAATACAGGTCAAAAATACATTATGTACAGTCATTGTTTACAGACAAGGGTACATCTTGTACATCTCTAATAACTGTAAACAGACATATAACTTCTCTTTTTGATAACACCTTCCTTTTAAGGTAATAACTTCAAGCTTCAGGGTCTCTAAGGGCTAATAATTGACCCTCGTCCTCAATCTCTAAGTAGACAGAATTACAGCAAGTCTCAAATAAGAAGCAGAAGACACTTGGGCCTTCGCTCAGGCCTGCTACTAGATTTATGTGTATTGTAAGCATGCATGCAATTAACCTGCTATGTTCTCATCTTCCCTCAACATGTATCACCTGGACACTCTCACCAGTGAAGCTTAAAACCCTCTTGGATAGAACATCAACTCTAAACAAGCACAGATATGCAATGTGTATAAAATGATCATAACTACACCTGTAAATAGAAAGGTCAATGTGATGACAAACATATTCAATGCAATATGAACCCTGTAAACAATATTACTGTTAAAATAATACTCTAAAACATGTTATTAATACATTCATCATAAGGAAGATTATATGATAGCAATAAAAGAATCTCTGAATCCCAACAGTAGCCACAGCCACCCTGGGGCGCACTGACAGAGGCGAGGCTGCCGGACACTGGCGCCACCGGGCCCTCTGACCACCACCAGTAGGCAACGGGTGAAGTGTCTTGCTCAAGGACACAACAACCGAGACTGTCCAAGCCAGGGCTCGAACCGGCAACCTTCCGATTACAAGGCGAACTCCCAACTCTTGAGCCACGATCGCCCCACGATTGCATGTGTGTTTTCAAACTGTTCCTCAGATGAGCAGGATATCACTCTTGGACTGTCTAACCTGCCAGAGCAGCATTGAATGACCACCACACATGAGCATGTTCCTGCAACATTCAGCATCTCATCCTTCATCTGTGTGCTTTTGCTTTTGGTAAGTAGAGCTACAGTAACTCTAAACACATGCCATCCATTTCTAACAGCCTGGTTACTTCCTGTCAGCTATTTTAGAAACCATGTGGTCACCTGACCTAACACTGTTTCTTCTTGTTCCCCTTAATGTTGAAGTGTCAAATGTCAAACAGCTGGAGAGGAAACTACACCAGTGTACTGGGATGTTTCACCAGCATGCGCCAGACACTGTTCCTGCCTTTCATGGTAACTTGACAGCCCCACCCACCTCAGGACCTCGCCATTGATCATGATGATTATAATGATGACAGCGAGCGGAACTAAGACTGTAAAAATCCACGACCAGAATGTTTAGATGCTTTCTAATTATTAATGAATACTGACAGCCTCTTTCTGTGTTTTGTCTGTTTTGTTTTTTGTGTTTCTTTTACCTCATTATTTACTAACAGCGTTCACCAAACTCACACAGTTTACATTCTGTATGTGTTTTCATCTTTACCAGCCACACTCTAAAAGCAATTAAGAAAAAACTGTTATTTTTCTTTTTGTAATCGATGATAATTCATTGAATATACTAAGCTGCTTCCTTTAATTGCGTCACACATTGCTTTAAGTTTTTCGGTGTCAAGTTATTTTTTACTGCTGTTTGAATTCTCTATATGTTTGACCCTGTAGACTGTTTAATGGACTGCTTGTCTTTCTGTTTGTAATCGCGGACTGTTTTTCACTAAAGATTTGGATTTCTGACTTTAACACAGCCTCTGCGTGTCCTCCCTTTGTGTCCTCTTCCTCATGTTACATGTGTCACAGATTCATTTTATTAACAGCTTTCCCACAGTGAGTTTCATCAGGATTCATTCACAGCACATTTGAGAATGATTCAGGTTAATACAGTGATATTAAAGGCAGAATTATCCTGACAGAGTGCCACTGTAAATTATTTTCTTTCATTAGGTAAATTTTAAAGTTCAGTATTTTCAAGCAGGAGTTATGAAGAATCATATTGGCATTAGGACTGTAACAATATGAGATTTCCATGTATTTACAAAGTCTAATTTTTCTAATTATCATAGAAAATAGGAAGAAAAATATGCAATTAATAATGCTGTTGGCTAAATTCATGCATAACTTTTAGTGTTTTTTGCATATTAATTATACTGAAATACAGATGGTGACCCTAGAAGCATACTAAACAGATGACAATCTAACAGACATTATTGGCCGTCATGCACAGTGAGTCTGATCCTATGCTGTAAGAGTATGACAAGTATGTTTTTCGTCAGTTTGGAAGAAATAATATCACAATGTTAGTGTTTTTTTTTATTTTCCTTTTCTTTTATAATTGAAACTGTGATCAAAGCTACTCATGTTCATAGCATAGTGATATTAGGCCCCTTATGTCAAACTGAGTGATTTGTGGCTCCAATAAGTTATTCATGAGCTCAGGAAGTAAAGGAAGTAATAAAGGAAGTAATAAAAATATGATATTCATAAAAAGTATGATTTTCATAAAATTTACTTTTTTATGCTTAAAAAACGCCATCTGGTGGTGGGTCAGCGCGTGTGCGCGCGCGCACACCCCCGCGTGCTCGTGGGCGCGCCTGTCTCGGGCCCGTGCTTTTGTCTCTGGGACCGTGCTTGTGTGTGTGTGTGTGAAAATGTGTTAAACCGTAGTAAAAGTGCTTAGTTAAACTTGTGCTTTTGTAACGTTCAGTATGGCCACACATACAGGGTGCATACCTCGTGGGAAAACTTTATTTCAATTTATTTGCATTTGTTTAATCCGAACAAGGAGATTTAGAATCAAAGTCAGAGTCGCAAAAAACTCTCGCGATCATACACGCACCGCAGCTCCCAACATAAAAAACTTCCTGAAAAAAACAATTTTCTCCAAAACACGCAACAAAAAAAAACCCTAGAATAACTTGTTAGGGACCCTCTATTCCCAAAACCTTGTATTCGATAACAGGGGAAAACACCTGAAAAACTCCTTAGTCTTTTTTCTCCAAACGATCCCTCTTTCTCAAATTCAGCGCACCGCTGCTCCCACCAAACCCCTAGGCAAACAAGCAGCGAAACCTCCTCAAAAACCCTCCGTATTTCTATCCAAAATACGCACTACAAAAAACCCTAGAATAACTTGTAGGGACCCCTCTATACCGAAAGCCTTATATTCGAAAACAGGGGAAATCCTGAAAAAAATCCTTAGTCTTTTTTCTTCAAACCAGCCCTCTACTAGCTCCGTCTCAAATTCAGCAAAGTCTAAGTTCTCCTTTCGCTCTGACTCGCATCAAACCTCTCCCAGAGCAGCATCTTTTCCTTCTTGTTCGCTCCGTACCTGATCCTTAATGATTCGGGCTCTTCATTCGAAATTTGCGCCGGAGACCAACTCCGCCTCGCAGGCGTCCCTAACTTCCCCCGCTGCCAATCACATAACAAAGGGGCTGCTCCACTCGCACCCCGGTTAGCCAATCGGATACAGGTCCGATTTACCTTCTTAGCGATAGGTTTATTCTCTCGCCGCATTCAGGATAAATAATCTAAAATTTCGGCTTAAATTTAACTGTTTTTTCTCTGAGAAAAAAAAACAAGCAACTTTTCTTTTTTTTTTTCACAAACAACATGGCCGCCAGACCTACCAACCTCACTATGGTCTCTCAGACCCCAGTAACTAGCTACAGAGCCTACGCTGCGCCGGCAGAACTCAGACGAATGCATCTTTGCAGGGTGCAACCTGCATCTGCTATCCCGTTGGAGGAGCGATTCCGTCTCAACACCGGGGATTTTGGGCTATGCTTTCAGCCTCCCAGAGAGCCAAATCTATTTCTACCAGCTAAAAGCAGGTGAAAGTTTTGGACCGACTGACACCGCGGATCACCCTTAGTTCCTCTGACTGGGCTGTTTTGACCCTCATCGCGACCCTGAAATCCAGAAGAGCCTGCGGAAACGAGCTCGCAGCAACCGCGAACAAGGGACCAGCAAACGCAGAGCGCATCCGGTTTTCAAAGAGGCCCACGCGTTTCCATCATTCACCCAACAACACCGGCCTTTAAACACGGTGAGAAAAACCATAACATACGCTGCGCAGTGGGAGACGAAGACCACGCCATTTTGCAGGTGGATCTGCAGGGCAAGTCGTCAGACATCAGATGACGCTCGCAAGGATGATTTTGTGCTGGACCTTACAAACGCCCAGTGTGGTGTTTTCAACACATTGCTTCGGATTCCTACTCAGGACTGGTTGAAGATGGTGGGTGAAAAGAACGGCAGAATATTAGAGCTTTTTAAGCTAAGTAAAAGCACAATTGAGCTGGTCCTGGTTGGAAATAACCCGCAACATTCTACATAGCCCCGCCCCTCATCCGGTCCCCCTTACCCCGCCTCCTCCTCCCCAGTCCTTTTAAAAACCACAACGGCTCTCTCCTCCACATCGTCTAAAAACAACCATGACTCACCACAGCTTTGGGACGCTCTCTGCTCTTTCTCCTTCATCCCTCCGACCATCAGCTGCTTATACACCACCACCGAGCCCTCCGATGGATCTGGCTACTCCACCATCGAGCCCCCATCAGGCCTCATCATCTCCGGCCACTATGCTTGCAGATACGCCACCCAGGGCTTCATCACCTCAAGGCTGGAACTCGCCCACCCACCCTCAACTAGCCGCTCTCGGCTGGCAATCACCCGAGCAGACCCCGGTAAACAGCTCAGTCTCCGGTGCCTCGCTCTGGGCTTTGGGCGACCCTGTGTGCCGGACTCTTTTCCGAGAGCCTGAAGACAATGATCCCCACCCCGGGGAGAGCCGTGGACACTCTTCGTCCGTGGACAACGATGAGGCCGCGAATCTACTCCCCAAGTACCTTATCAGCTCGCTGCACTGTGGCTATCCTAGTATTTTTTTTTCTTCTCTTTCCTATTATTTTTCTTGTTTTTACCTTTCTTGTTTTTCTTACTGTTCAGTTTTTTTTTTGTTTCTTTACTCGTTTCAGATGTAATGTTTTTTTGTTTGTTTTTTTGTTTGTTTTTTTTACTCGTTCAAATGTATTGTTTTTCATTACAGCAAATAAATTGTTTTTGGAAAACCGTTACATGAAATAAAACCTGTTTGGAAAAGCATTGCAAGAATCAAACTCATTATTTCTTTTTTACTCATTCAAATGTATTGTTTTTCATTACAGCAAATAAAACTGTTTTGGAAAACCGTTACATCAAATAAAACCTATTTGGAAAAGCATTGCAAGAATCAAACTCATTATTTTTTTTTTACTCGTTCAAAAGTATTGTTTTTCATTACAGCAAATAAAACTGTTTTGGAAAACCGTTACATGAAATAAAACCTGTTTGGAAAAGCATTGCAAGAATCAAACTCATTATTTGTTTTTTACTCGTTCAAATGTATTGTTTTTCATTACAGCAAATAAAACTGTTTTGGAAAACCGTTACATCAAATAAAACCTATTTGGAAAAGCATTGCAAGAATCAAACTCATTATTTGTTTTTTACTTGTTCAAATGTATTGTTTTTCATTACAGCAAATAAAACTGTTTTGGAAAACCGTTACATCAAATAAAACCTGTTTGGAAAAGCATTGCAAGAATCAAACTCATTATTTGTTTTTTACTCGTTCAAATGTATTGTTTTTCATTACAGCAAATAAATTGTTTTTGGAAAACCGTTACATGAAATAAAACCTTTTTGGAAAAGCATTGCAAGAATCAAACTCATTATTTTTGTTTTTACTAGAATCAAAGTGTAATGTTTTTAATTACAACAAATAAAATATTTTCATGAACTCGTTACATGAAATAAGTAACTGCTCGATCATGAAATAAATCATAGTTAAACATAACTTCAAAGAACACACATGGCAGAACAGATTCTATTGAAACGCACATATTACGACCCATCGATCGCTCGTGAAGTAAAGACATTGTTGCTTGTTCTTAGTTTTTAGAAAATATCCTGCTTAGACTTGCATGTGGCACGTCTGATGGTTTTAGCACTCTGTCTCTTTTTCACCGCTTTCCTCGGCTTTTTAAACTCCATCAGCCTCTGACCCGGAGGACGTTTTAAGGGTCTACGTGAAATTATGCTCAGCCCCGAACCCTCTTGCTGTTCTGGTGTGTTCGAGCGAGTCAAGTTAGACAGAGAGGAGGTCACAACATCTGTAGCAATACCTTTGACAGCTGTTTTCAAATGAGGTTTAGCGATGCTGACACCATGCTTTATGAGCGGGTTACAAATCTAAACAATTTTGAGAAAATAGATGCTATTCCTCGTCCGTAAATTACGGGCGCACCTGAAAAAACCCGGCAGTCCGTTACCAGCCTGCGTTTCATAATACCTTATAAATCTATTTTTATCCATATTTGTTATGAGTTATGGCAGATCCTTGACAGGCCGGAAATGTAGCTTGACTATCGTTTTACCGTAGGTAAAGTTTACAGGCTCGTTCTGATCGGTTTTGATTTCAATATGGATATTTTCGATGTGTTTGCGAGCAACAGGAATATAGTCTGGTTTGTTAAAACACAGTGTAACAATATCTCCGTAATTACCCTCTATTTTGACAGTACGCAGTAGGGGGGAGTAGCTATCACCCACGAGTTGTAAGGCAGCTATATCTGAATAACAGAATAGATGATAACATCCAGTTTTTATATCTGCAGGATATGGGGCAAATTTGCGCTCGAACCGCTGCCAGACACCTACTGGTACACCAAGCATATATGCGAGAGGAGGAAAAAACCTGAGTTGATATATGCCCCCAGCTGTGAATTCAAACTTTTTAACAATGGGGTGATATTTTAGATAAATATCCGAGTCGAGACGCCTAAGGCAGGCTTCAACCTCTGCTCTCAGCGTGTTAGCATCCTCATAAAAGCCAGCGTATTTTTGTCTTAACCACATCATCAGGCCGCTGCTCAGCATCACTCTTTTCCTCCATTCAAAATAAGCCTTATCATTCAGGAGATTAAGCCATGTATAGGGATATGAAATTTCAGTGACAGCCACCTCCCAGGCCCCATCGAGATTGAGATGCTGGGCGAGATCCACACGGAAGCAGCTACTGGTGTTATTTTTAAATACATTCAGACTTGCGTTTGATGGTAGCGTGACGTAAAACCCCTGCGACCTGAAAGTCATGCTCAACCGTTACCAAGGTTACCAAGATGAAAGTGAGGTGCAGAGTTTGTTATGTGAGGTTTTTAAGCTCACTGGCCTTCACCCAGCTATTAAACTTTTCAGGCCAGTTCCTCCATTTGACCAGGAAATAAATCTGTCCCCTCTGTTTACGTTTTGAGAGAATTTTGTCTATGTGATAGAGCTTATCCTTCACAAGAGCGATTTTCTGGAGCTCATGCTCGTAAAAACTAGCGATAATTTCTTCCCCATCGTAATCTTTGATTTTATAAACAGGAGGGTCTCTAGGTATGCATTGGTCAATAGTAAATACCTCGCTTGTGAATGTTTGCTCATACCGCTTATCAAACACACCTCTAACTTTAGACAGCCTCACATGATCTCCCTTTTTGAATTTCATGGGCTTTTTTCTACAACGAGAAGAAGTGCCATATAGGTTTTGAAATACTAACGCTGCGTTGTCTGAATTTATTTGATTGGGGGCCATTTTTATGGAACGATGATAACTAGTGTTATAGCTGTGTAATAAATCTTGTAACACATCGATATATCTACGTGTATTTTGAGCAGTGAAATATCTATACATTTTACTTTTAAGAGTTCTATTAAACCTTTCACAGACTGAGGCTTTTAGATCGCTCCCTGTAGCAAAATGATTTATACCATGCTTTTTCATTAAGGATTGAAAACTGGAATTAAAAAATTCCTTTCCACTATCTGTTTGTAGCTTTTGAGGAATTTGGCTATCTTTTAAGACAGACTCAAAAGCCTTAGTGACTTGAACGCCTGTTTTGTTTTTCAAGACTCTTGCATAAGCTTTTTTAGAGAAAACATCTATAACTGTAAGTAAATATTGATAACCATCGTTATGCTCAGCTAACGCCCTCATATCACATCATAACGCCCTCATATCACATGATTGATATTGATTAAGAGGTCTGGGGACAAACACACGGTGTCTCGGAAAGCGCAGGCGTGCAGCTCGGTGTAAGGTGTAAGCGTCCTGTTCTGCGAGGAAATTTTGAGCTGTTTGCGCGTTAATCTTTGTACGAGTTTCATCCTGCATGCTTTTAATCAGTTTTTGCACTCTGCAAAAACTACCGGGGTGAGATGGGTCGTAATATGCGTGTTTCAATAGAATCTGTTCTGCCATGTGTGTTCTTTGAAGTTATGTTTAACTATGGTTTTATTTCATGATCGAGCAGTTACTTATCTCATGTAATGAGTTCATGAAAATATTTTATTTGTTGTAATTAAAAACATTACACTTTGATTCTAGTAAAAACAAAAATAATGAGTTTGATTCTTGCAATGCTTTTCCAAACAGGTTTTATTTCATGTAACGGTTTTCCAAAAACAATTTATTTGATGTAATGAAAAACAATACATTTGAACGAGTAAAGAAAACAAACAAGCAAACAAAAAAAAACATTACATCTGAAACGAGTAAAAAAACAAAAAAAAACTGAACAGTAAGAAAAACAAGAAAGCTAAAAACAAGAAAAATAATAGGAAAGAGAAGAAAAACAAATACTAGGATAGCCACAGTGAGTTATTGTCGTCTAGTACTTGATCAATTATGGTGCGGGTAACTTCAATTCAATTCAATTCAATTCAATTTTATTTATATAGCGCCAAATCACAACAAAAGTCGCCTCAAGGCGCTTTATATTGTACAGTAGATAGCACAATAATAAATACAGAGAAAAACCCAACAATCATATGACCCCCTATGAGCAAGCACTTTGGCGACAGTGGGAAGGAAAAACTCCCTTTAACAGGAAGAAACCTCCGGCAGAACCAGGCTCAGGGAGGGCGGCCATCTGCTGCGACCGGTTGGGGTGAAAGAAGGAAAACAGGATGAAAGACATGCTGTGGAAGAGAGACAGAGATTAATAACAGATATGATTCGATGCAGAGAGGTCTATTAGCACATAGTGAGTGAGAAAGGTGACTGGAAGGGAAAACTCAGTGCATCATGGGAATCCCGGCAGCCTCGTCTATTGCAGCATAACTAAGGGAGGATTCAGGGTCACCTGGTCCAGCCCTAACTATATGCTTTAGCAAAAGGAAAGTTTTAAGCCTAATCTTAAAAGTAGAGATAGTGTCTGTCTCCCGAATCCAAACTGGAAGTTGGTTCCACAGAAGAGGGGCCTGAAAACTGAAGGCTCTGCCTCCCATTCTACTTTTAAATACTCTAGGAACAACAAGTAGGCCTGCAGTGCAAGGCGAAGTGCTCTAATAGGGTGATATGGTACTACAAGGTCATTAAGATAAGATGGGGCCTGATTATTTAAGACCTTGTATGTGAGGAGCAGGATTTTGAATTCAATTCTGGATTTAACAGGAAGCCAATGAAGGGAAGCCAAAACAGGAGAAATATGCTCTCTCTTTCTAGTCCCTGTCAGTACCCTTGCTGCAGCATTTTGGATTAGCTGAAGGCTTTTCAGCGAGTTTTAGGACATCCTGATAATAAAGAATTACAGTAGTCCAGCCTGGAAGTAATAAATGCATGAACTAGTTTTTCAGCATCACTCTGAGACAGGATATTTCTAATTTTAGAGATGTTGCGCAAATGGAAGAAAGCAGTCTTACATATTTGTTTAATATGAGCGTTGAAGGACATGTCCTGGTCAAAAATGACTCAAGGTTCCTCACAGCATTACTGGAGTCCAAGGTAATGCCATCCAGAGTAAGAATCTGCTTAGATACCATATTTCTAAGATTTTCAGGGCCGAGTACAATAACCTCAGTTTTATCTGAATTAAGAAGCAGAAAGTTAGCGGCCATCCAGGTCTTTATGTCTTTAAGACATTCCTGCAGTTTAACTAATTGGTCTGTGATACCTGGCTTCATGGACAGATAGAGCTGCGTGTCATCTGCATAGCAGTGAAAATTTATGCTATGTCTTCTAATGATGCTGCCTAAGGGAAGCATGTATAATGTAAATAGAATTGGTCCTAGCACTGAACCCTGTGGAACTCCATAATTGACCTTAGTGTGTGAAGAGGACTCTCCATTTACTTGTACAAATTGGAGTCTATTAGATAGATATGATACAAACCACTGCAGTGCAGTACCTGTAATACCTACAGCATGTTCTAATCGCTCTAATAGGATATTATGGTCAACAGTATCATACGCAGCACTGAGGTCTAGCAGGACAAGCACAGAGATGAGTCCACTGTCAGAGGCCATAAGAAGATCATTTGCAGCCACCAAGAGTCTGTGACGCTGGCGTCAATTTCTTGCAGTGCAGTCTCTATGTCTCGGGCATCTCTGAGTTCAAAGAGATACACTTGGGCCACACCTCTGACTTACTCCGATGGTGGTGAAAACCCCTCTAACCATAAAATTTGTAATAATGTGTTGGTGAAATGTCCATTCCATAATCTTTTGCAGAGTTCATCATAGTACTTGAAAAAGTAATATTTTTCCAGCGGGAAAAGACAAGAATGGCGTCTCTGTGAGGGGTGGGAGACCTCGCATCCTTGACACACATCTTGGCGATGCTTCTGGAGCAGCGAGCTGATAAGGTACTTGAGAGTTAGTTTTATAAGTTCAAAAACAGCGGTGGGGAGTAGAGTCGCGGCCTCATCGTTGTCCACGGACGAAGAGTGTCCACGGCTCTCCCCGGGGTGGGGATCATTGTCTTCAGGCTCTCGGAAAAGAGTCCGGCACACAGGGTCGCCCAAAGCCCAGAGCGAGGCACCGGAGACTGAGCTGTTTACCGGGGTCTGCTCGGGTGATTGCCAGCCAAGAGCGGCTAGTTGAGGGTGGGTGGGCGAGTTCCAGCCTTGAGGTGATGAAGCCCTGGGTGTCTGCAAGCATAGCGGGTCTGCAAGCATAGCGGCCGGAGATGATGAGGCCTGATGGGGGCTCGATGGTGGAGTAGCCAGATCCATCGGAGGGCTCAGTGGTGGTGTATAAGCAGCTGATGGTCGGAGGGATGAAGGAGAAAGAGCAGAGGCGTCCCAAAGCTGTGGTGAGTCATGGTTGTTTTAGGCGATGTGGAGGAGAGAGCCGTTGTGGTTTTTAAAAGGACTGGGGAGGAGGAGGCGGGGTAAGGGGGACCGGATGAGGGGCGGGGCTATGTAGAATGTTGCGGGTTATTTCCAACCAGGACCAGCTCAATTGTGCTTTTACTTAGCTTAAAAAGCTCTAATATTCTGCCGTTCTTTTCACCCACCATCTTCAACCAGTCCTGAGTGGGAATCCGAAGCAATGTGTTGAAAACACCACACTGGGTGTTTGTAAGGGCCAGCACAAAATCATCCTTGTGAGCGTCATCTGATGTCTGACGATTTGCCCTGCAGATCCACCTGCAAAATGGCGTGGTCTTCGTCTCCCACTCTTGCCGTATGTTATGGTTTTCTCACCGTGTTTAAAGGCCGGTGTTGTTGGGTGAATGATGAAACGCGTGGGCCTCTTTGAAAACCGGATGCGTCTGCGTTGCTGGTCCCTTGTTCGCGGTTGCTGCGAGCTCGTTTCCGCAGGCTCTTCTGGATTTCAGGGGTCGCGATGAGGGTCAAAACAGCCCAGTCAGAGGAACTAAGGGTGATCCAGCGGTGTCAGCGGTCCAAAACTTTCACCTGCTTTTAGCTGGTAGAAATAGATTTGGCTCTCTGGGAGGCTGAAAGCATAGCCCCAAAATCCCCCGGTGTTGAGACGGAATCTCTCCTCCAACGGGATAGCAGATGCAGGTTGCACCCTGCAAAGATGCATTCGTCTGAGTTCTGCCGGCGCAGCGTAGGCTCTGTAGCTAGTTACTGGGGTCTGAGAGACCATAGTGAGGTTGGTAGGTCTGGCGGCCATGTTGTTTGTGAAAAAAAAAAAGAGAAAAGTTGCTTGTTTTTTTTCTCAGAGAAAAAAACAGTTAAATTTAAGCCGAAATTTTAGATTATTTATCCTGAATGCGAGCGAGAGAATAAACCTATCGCTAAGAAGGTAAATCGGACCTGTATCCGATTGGCTAACCGGGGTGCAAGTGGAGCAGCCCCTTTGTTATGTGATTGGCAGCGGGGCGAGTTAGGGACGCCTGCGAGGCGGAGTTGGTCTCCGGCGCAAATTTCGAATGAAGAGCCCGAATCATTAAGGATCAGACACGGAGCGAACAAGAAGGAAAAGATGCTGCTCTGGGAGAAGTTCGATGCGAGTCAGAGCGAAAGGAGAACTTAGACTTTGCTGAATTTGAGACAGAGCTAGTAGAGGGCTGGTTTGAAGAAAAAAGACTAAGGATTTTTTTCAGGATTTCCCCTGTTTTCGAATATAAGGCTTTGGGTATAGAAGGGTCCCTACAAGTTATTCTAGGGTTTTTTGTAGTGCGTATTTTGGATAGAAATACGGAGGGTTTTTGAGGAGGTTTCGCTGCTTGTTTGCCTAGGGGTTTGGTGGGAGCTGCGGTGCGCTGAATTTGAGAAAGAGGGATCGTTTGAAGAAAAAAGACTAAGGAGTTTTTCAGGTGTTTTCCCCTGTTATCGAATATAAGGTTTTGGGAATAGAGGGGTCCCTAACAAGTTATTCTAGGGGTTTTTTGTTGCGCGTGTTTTGGAGAAAATTGTTTTTTTCAGGAAGTTTTTTATGTTGGGAGCCGCGGTGCGTGTATGATCGTGAGAGTTTTTTGCGACTCTGACTTTGATTCTAAATCTCCTTGTTCGGATTAAGCAAATGCAAATAAATTGAAATAAAGTTTTCCCACGAGGTATGCACCCTGTATGTGTGGCCATACTGAACGTTACAAAAGCACAAGTTTAACTAAGCACTTTTACTACGGTTTAACACATTTTCACACACACACACACAAGCACGGTCCCGAGACAGGCGCGCCCACACACGCGCTGACCCACCACCAGATGGCGTTTTTTAAGCATAAAAAAGTAAAATCTTTTTAATGGCTTAAAAATAAAAGAATGCTTTTTGATATAAAAACTTTCTAAATAATCAATTAGTTCTTTTTGGGCGGGAAGAAAAAGCAATGAGCTATGAACTATCATATTTTTTGAGCAATATCATAATTTTATGAAAATCATGCTTTTTTTGAATATCATATTTTTTGTGAATATCATATTTTTTTTACTTCCTTTATTACTTCCTTTACTTCCTGAGCTCATGAATAACTTATTGGGGCCACAAATCACTCAGTCTGACATAAGGGGCCTAATATCCCTCCCTCTAATAATACTACAGACAGGTAGAAATGGGATCAGATTAATCTTTGCTTAGTCAAAAGCAGACACCTCCTGTGTTCAGTGCATCATATTAAAAAAAAAAAAAAACGATGGCATGCTTCACGTGATTTTGCATCCACTTCCAAATCGTAGTCAAGCAGCCCAGTCTCATAAATAGGTAACAGAAATGTCTCTGTTAGACGTGTACAGTGTAGTGTAAGCATTAAAACATCATAAAGGAAACACTAACATTTATGTCAAACTAATTTTGATAAAAATGAACAGGTGCTTTATAGATTTAAAAAGAAAGAATCTGAAAACAACACTTTTTAAAACAGTATCTTTGGTCTAAGTGGTCAAAGGAGAAAACAGAACTGAACAATGTTCAATAACAAACCATAGCATGCACGAATATTACACATCTCACAACAATACATATTTCAAACGTTTTGATTGTTGCAGTGAACAGACATGTTGCTTTTAAAACCACATGCAGTGTGTGACCATGACTGTTCACTGAAACCGTGAATGCCACTTCTTTGAAGCATTCTTCTACTTCTTGCTATCAAAATGGAAGCAGAAAGAGCACGAACTGCTTTGATCTACTGAAAGGAAAAAGCAGAACATCTGAGCTGAAACCAGTCAGCTGAAATCATTAACATAGAAACAATAATTCAATGCAGTGTCTCAGGTAGCCTAGCCTGTTACAACTGTTGACACAAGCTCAGTACAATTAACACACAGTGTCAGGGAACTCCAGTGTGGGAACTAGTGGCTTTAGGTCTGTAGTCAGTTAACTTTCATCCATCCCTCCAATTTATTTAATTCGAGAGGAAGAAATGTCAGGTTGGTGCAGGCTGGTTAGCCACATTTGGTCCCATGCTGTCTTTAACTAGACGACTTGGTTCACTTTATGGCTGGGCTGTATGTGCAGTTATATCATCTTATTTGGGCAGGAGTACCTGTCCCCTGTTAGGGTTAGAAAGTTTCTCCATAAGCAGAGCTTCTAGCGCTTCGAGCTTCTAGCACATCTGTGGCTGTGCAGGCTGACAGGTTTTTGGTGGCTCTTTTTACCCCACTGGTTGTGAGTGTGTAAATACCCCCACTAGTTCTTTTGGGCTGCAGTTGACTTGGGAGGAAGGGGTGGGTCTGCCTTGACTTGATGAATAACAATTATCTGGGATGCATAAATTTCATAATGCATGCATACATCTCTATCAATTAAACCTGGCCTGAGGGCTGCCATTTTTAAAATTCAGTTATTTCTCTCAGAAATGTTGGATCTAAATAATGAATGTGTTACAGTTAAAATGACACAGGTCAGTGTAAATGGCTCATTGGGACATAGGAACCTTTAAATTAAACCCCTTAACATGGTATCTAGTGTCAAATAATATCAAAGCTGTAAACGCTGTTTACAGTCAGAATTTATTAAAAAAAAAACTATGATTGTAAATAAATTCAAACAAGTGAGCTTTTCTCTTTGTGTTGAATATAAACACTGTGACTTCTTAGACTGTAAGCTTTACTTCAGCACAACCAAAAACTGTGCTGTAGAAGCCGTGACTCAAAATGTCTTTTGATAACAAGAAAAAAAATACCTTTTCAGTACACGGCCTAAAGTTCTTCTCTGACTTCTTCTGACATCGGCTTTATCTGCTGGTTTGAAGACAACAAACCAAAAAAAGATGATTTAGTCACTTTGTCTGCATCATGCAGCTCGAATGTGTCGGGTAACAATGTTGAATAGCTGTCGTTATCCCTCTCATGTGTCAGTAGGATTGTACTGTACAGCATCTCATTGATATGTGAGGAATGCTTATGTAATACAATAACAGACGTCTGGTCTGACATCATTAAAATATAAAGGGCAGGAGATATTTAGATATTTGTTATATTTATATTATAGTTTTATAGCTGACAGATATTACCAAATAGATGGAATTTACTAAAAAGCTGGATGAACGTGAAAAATATATCCATCATTACAAATGACCACGAGAGTCACTAGAATAACATTCAACTAGACACTCAAAAGATGCCCTTAAATGTCCTTTAAGTGGCAGAACAAATGAACAAACAGTTAATCGCACTTCCGATGAAATCTGCTCAGCTACTTTGAAAATAGTTTCTAACTGGTTCCTCCTTTAACAGGATGACTTCTCAGGGCTAAGGCCATCATCCAGTCCAGCAACCTTTATAGTTCTGCTTTGATTCACCAGGAACTATTAGGGAAACCTTTCAGTGCCTCCTGTGAAAGACACAGGCATAAACACACAGACATTTATTAACATGTTCCACAGTCTTCCAGTTTGATCATTTTGATTTTCTCATCCTGTGGAAAACAGCGTATATCAGGGGATGGTGATTTTTCGTTTTTATGGGCCAATGATTTTTATTTTTTTTTGTAACAGCATGAACAATGAGAGGTGGTGGATTGGCCAGATGCTGGCCGATGTGTAAAAATAACTCAGTTGTTTGGTGGCGGCTATGGCGGAGCTTCCACAGAGGCCAGCAGTTGGATGGGGGAAGGGGAGGCAGGTGGAGGAGAGGCCCGAGGTGGCCGCCGGTCCGAGTGTCAGGTGAACTTAATTTCAGGTAAGAAGTTATGACCTGCAGTCTATCTGGATCAGATAGAAACCAAGTTTAGGTGTAGTTTATTTTCGTTGTGCTGACTTTTCACAGTCAGTTACAATAACTCGTACTGCGTGCTAGCTATCATGACGGACTTTCTATACAGCTGGGCGGGTGCTATGATGTTACTGATAGTGAACTTTATTTTATTCATAGAGTTGCCAACCGCTCCTTAGAAAATGGAATGGTCCCTCATTCAGAGAAAATATTACAGTTTCGTATTGAGCTGAGAAGGAACGAAGTTTGTCTCGTGTTTCAGCTACAATGGAAAAAGACACAAAGCTGGATTTATTCTGTGTGTTTATGCTGCACAGCTGCCTCTTCTTCTCTCATTCTCTCCCCCTCCCTCTCCTGTTGCTACTTCAATCATGAAACTGATCAATGATCAGCTGATCGGCATTTCTGTGTTGTTTGTTTATCGGCAACTTTGCGCCAGAAAGAGGAAACCAGCGGATGTCGCGCTAAACAACAGCAGCACGTTTAAGCTTGATGAGCTGTTGTTAGAATTTATTTAATATTAATTTCTAGTATCAGCTGATGTTTGCTGGAGCCACAGCTGTAAAAGCTGCTGGTCATGATATCAGTTTGGTTATCCGGTGAGAGGGAAACATGAAGATGAAACCAGGAGATGTCCTTACTGAATCATCAGGGCTGAACAGGTGATGGAGAGGTTTACCTTTTAGGTGACATGAATGAGTTGAAGGGAAGTTATAAACTGTTTCTGAGAAATAACACCAGGATCCTTTTCTAAGTAGCTGACAACTGGTAACTGTGCAGGGGCGGGTCTAGCAAAGTTTTCCCAGGGGGCAGGTAGGGCATTAACAGGGAGAGGGGGGCACAAAGAAATACTTTTCTTTCGTATTCTCATTTAAAATATCTAGCTTTATTAAATAATTGTCTCAATCATACAACCAAAGTTTTTATCTGATGTAAAATGTATAGAAATCATACATACAGCAACAAGACGGTGTACATCACTGTCAAATAATTCAAAGGCTTTATGGCTTTTCCTGTAATACCTGGTTGGCCGGTCTCTAGTCAAAATGCCCGGGCCGATTCTTTGTCCCAGTCCAGCCCTGGGCACGACACGCAGTGAATTAATTTGAGCAGGTGCATTAAAAAATAAATGGCCGGGCCAGCGGTGCACATCGCAAATTAGCTCGCATAGACACATTAGTTGTGCCGCTTCTTAATGACGATATTTTAGCTAACAACCCCAACTACCAGATTCAACTTGTAATTGGCTAAAAATCACTTAGCCTACCGGTGACAGGGACGTTGCTAGCTGGCAGTTTTTTCAAGCGATGTTGAAATTTCCACATTCCAACACTTCAAATGCTTCAGGAGCTGTCTGCTCAGCGCAGCATCAGCACCACGGAAATCCCTAGACTCGAGACAGAATTCACTATGCATTTTCAGGACTTTCAGGTGTATGGACCAATGTTTTCTTTTCTGATCAAACCAGAAAGGTTTAATGAGCAGAAAACAACAAATGTATCAAATATATTTGATACATTTTGATACATTTGTATGATATATTTTTGTATAATAAAAATATATCATACACAACGTGATATAGCAAAAATAATTTTGTGGATTTTGTTATAAGGGTTAATAAACATCTCAGTTCCAAAAAGTCAGAATTTTCTTACTATTTTTTGATGGGTTGGGTCATACAGGGTTAATTCATTCGCAAATTTAACTCTTAGCCTCGTCCACCTTAATTGGAAAATTCAAAATTCAGTTTTATCTGTTGTTGTCCACCTTCCCCTTGTTCAGTTTCTTTCCGATTTCTCAGGCTTTTGTGCTCAGTCATTATAAAATAATTGTTGTGGGTGTTTTTACCATACATGTATATGCTAAAAATGACAGCCTCAACATGGCATTCAATCCTATACTAGACTCAACTGGCTTTTCTCCATGGCTTCCAGTAAAATCCAGAATCTCCTTACATACAAGGTCTTGAATAATCATGCCATCTTACAGTGGCTTGCAAAAGTATTCGGCCCCCTTGAACTTTTCCACATTTTGTCACAGTACAGCCACAAACATGAATCAATTTTATTGGAATTCCACGTGAAAGACCAATACAAAGTGGTGTACACGTGAGAAGTGGAACGAAAATCATACATGATTCCAAACATTTTTTACAAATAAATAACTGAAAAATGGGGTGTGCATAATTATTCAGCCCCCTGAGTCAATACTTTGTAGAACCACCTTTTGCTGCAATTACAGCTGCCAGTCTTTTAGGGTATTCTCTACCAGCTTTGCACATCTAGAGACTGAAATCCTTGCCCATTCTTCTTTGCAAAACAGCTCTAGCTCAGTCAGATTAGATGGATAGCGTTTGTGAACAACAGTTTTCAGATCTTGCCACATATTCTCGATTGGATTTAGATCTGGACTTTGACTGGGCCATTCTAACACATGGATATGTTCTGTTTTAAACCATTCCATTGTTGCCCTGGCTTTATGTTTAGGGTCATTGTCCTGCTGGAAGGTGAACCTCCGCCCCAGTCTCAGGTCTTTTGGAGACTCCAAGAGGTTGTCTTCCAAGATTGCCCTGTATTTGACTCCATCCATCTTCCCATCAACTCTGACCAGCTTCCCTGTCCCTGCTGAAGAGAAGCACCCCCAGAGCATGATGCTGCCACCACCATATTTGACAGTGGGGATGGTGTGTTCAGAGTGATGTGCAGTGTTAGTTTTCCGCCACACATAGTGTTTTGCATTTTGGCCAAAAAGTTCCATTTTGGTCTCATCTGACCAGAGCACCTTCTTCCACATGTTTGCTGTGTCCCCCACATGGCTTGTGGCAAACTGGAAACGGAACTTCTTATGGTTTTCTGTTAACAATGGCTTTCTTCTTGCCACTCTTCCATAAAGGCCAATTTTGTGCAGTGCATGACGAATAGTTGTCCTATGGACAGATTCCCCCACCTGAGCTGTAGATCTCTGCAGCTCGTCCAGAGTCACCATGGGCCTCTTGGCTGCATTTCTGATCAGCGCTCTCCTTGTTCGGCCTGTGAGTTTAGGTGGACGGCCTTGTCTTGGTAGGTTTACAGTTGTGCCACACTCCTTCCATTTCTGAATGATGGCTTGAACAGTGCTCCGTGGGATGTTCAAGGCTTGGGAAATCTTTTTGTAGCCTAAGCCTGCTTTAAATTTCTCAATAACTTTATCCCTGACCTGTCTGGTGTGTTCTTTGGACTTCATGGTGTTGTTGCTCCCAATATTCTCTAAGACAACCTCTGAGGCCATCACAGAGCAGCGGTATTTGTACTGACATTAGATTACACACAGGTGCACTCTATTTAGTCATTAGCACTCATCAGGCAATGTCTATGGGCAACTGACTGCACTCAGACCAAAGGGGGCTGAATAATTACGCACACCCCACTTTGCAGTTATTTATTTGTTAAAAATGTTTAGAATCATGTATGATTTTCGTTCCGCTTCTCACGTGTACACCACTTTATATTGGTCTTTCACGTGGAATTCCAATAAAATTGATTCATGTTTGTGGCTGTAATGTGAAAAAATGTGGAAAAGTTCAAGGGGGCCGAATACTTTTGCAAGCCACTGTATCTTAAAGATAGTCTTCTGTCTCACTTCTAGGATATTTTAAAGTAGAATGGGAGGCAGACCCTGAAATCTCATTTAGTTACGCTGCAATAGGCCTAGGCTGCTGGGAGATTCATCTTCACTCACCTTCTTTCATTTGTTATCTGTTTATACAGCACTCTGCATTTAATCATTTGTTATCATTAATCTTTGGCTCTCTTCCACAGTGTGTCTTTTCTTCTGCCTTCCTCCTTTAACTCCATGGCAAATGCCTGCCCTCCCTGAGCCTGGTTATACCAGAAGTTTCTTCCTATTCACTGTTAGCCTTTGCAGTAATTTCCATAGCTTAGTACTGCAAAATCAAGAGTAAAAAACTCTAAAGGATGTTTGCAGTTTAGTACTGTAATTTGCAAGTAATTGTGGGAAAATTCCATGAGATTACATTATTTTTACGGTAACTCACCGTACTCATGGAAACAGCTGTAAAATACAGCAAATGTAACAATTGGTGATGTTACTGAGATTATGCTATTACACCATCGGGATTTCTGTTGTTTTCTACTGTAGATCTAAGAGTAATTACCTAAATCCTCATTCAGAGTGTATTACCATAAAATGCAATTCATTGTGAGAGTAGTATCACATGTAAACTACAATATACAGCATCATTTTTAACTTGAGTAAGTTGCAGCTACACTATTTGAAGTATTTGAAGTATAACTGAAGTATACTAAGAAGTACAACGAAATACCCAGCAAGCATTGCAGTGCTTTAACTGTAAAATTAAAACAACTATGAAACAAATAATTGATGTTTTAAACAAGAATTTGTCACAAATTCTTGTGTAATGTCTTTTACCTTCTGAACAGAGTAAGTGGGATAAAAAAAATGTTTAAACCGTGAGTGAAAAGGGTTAATAGTTAATAAACCTCAACTGTCAAATCATTTTCTCAACTGTTTGCAATATAATTCTGGTACTTGAACTATGAGTGTAATTCTCTGCAAAGGAAGCCTTCTGATAGTTGGAACTATTATCTGACTGTCTGGGGAATGGAGTGATTTGTTACATGTGAAAAATATGTTTCAACTGGATTTTAATTACTATATTTCAACCAGAAGTAAGCCAAATATAAACTAAAAAGTAAATCAATAGTATACTTGTAAGTTTAGTATTGTGTTAGAGTATATTTTAAGTATACTCTTATAGACTGGAAAGGACATTATGCTAGTACAGTTATAGTGAACAAAAGTACATCCAAAAGTTCATTTCAAGTATACTTCTATATACTAAAACGGGGCCAATGTAGTCCCAAGAAGCAATAGTAGTATACTTACTAGGTAACGATACTTAGACTGATTTCCTTTCTATATGTTACATTTAGAGTAATGTTTAAAAGTTACTTCATTTAGCAGGGTGTAGCTTTTTTCTCTTCTTATTCTTTTTTATACTGGAACTTCATTCTTTCTGTATAAGGTGGTACTTTTAAGACACCTCTGCCTAACTACAGTGAACTAACCAGAAGTCTCGGAATATGCTCTGGTGGTCATTTTACACAAGTTCAGGTGTCACATCCATGAAACCTACACCACTAACCAGCATCAGTCCTACAACTTCACTCTCAAATTTAATAAATTCTGGGACAAGCAGAAACTGTATTTTTTAGCGGTGCATTTTGTGGCAGCCCAGACTGCTATAAAATGCACTCTCCTTGTAGCACCACTTCATCTTGGTTCAGAAGAGATGTCCTGGATATACATGATAATGTAACACGGGTGTTTTTGTTTGTTCATGTTTAGCGCGTTGGGTTGTGTTTTTAAAGCGAATGTTACGTTTTTAAAGCGTGTTATGCAACAGGTGTGTGTAGCACTGGTTACACATCTCAATGGGAGAGCATTAGTCGAGACCACACCTTTACCTGACGTACAACGTGGCGTATGGCGCACACTTTCAAAACAACAATGGCGGATAGAAGATATTGATCGAGGCGGCTAATGCTCCTTTCGCTGGTTGCCAACCACCATTAAATAACAACAAGAAGAAAATATTGATCTGCTTTTCTTAGTTTTGCACCTTTAAGACGCAATTCAAACTCAAACAAAGCTGCAAAGCAGGAGAAAAACATGGCCATCAACTATTCTGTGCCACAGATCCAGTTCGCTGCAGCACAGAGTGATGATGAGATGGTGGAAGAACAACAGAGACAATTTACGGACCGTTAACATGTGCAACTTAGAAGTAGTCAGAGGTAACTGGATGGAGTTCAGTCAGGTTAAATGCACGGTTGATTGGATTATATCTGAAGATCATATGCTATTCGTGACAACTATATGTATATGTATATGTATTTGTAAATTTTGTGGCTTCCGTGCACACAAATTTATATTGTTCAGTTTGCATGTTAAAAGCCACAAACATGTAGCTAACTATAGGCTTTCTTGTGGAACTGAGAACTGTCCTGCCACTTTCAGAACATTTTCTGCCTTTCATTCACATATGCCTAGGAATCACAGAACAAGAAGGGAGACCACTGAGGAGAAGTTCTATGAGTTCACGGGTGACCTCAGCTGTCAAGTTCCTGGATGTGGGTATGCTGCACAAAACTTTACAACTCTGTGCCCATCTCAGATTTCACATCAAAGACGGGAAAAAAGTATTATGTCCATTTGAAGATTGCTCTAAATACTTCAGTGTCCGAACATCATTTTCCAGCCATATTTCTCGAAAACATAAGTAGACAGTTCAGCAGTCAAGGCAACAAGAAATTGGGAATTTGCCATAATACAAGGACAGGACACAGTTAATCTATTAGAAGACAGTTGGCTTTGTGTAAATTAAAAATGCAGGCTAAAATGCTCTTACCAACCAGCACTATACAGAGCATCATAGAGGAATTTCAGGATCTTCTCAGCTGTGCAATGCACGATGTTCTTGCAATACTGTCTGACAAACTGTCTTCATTTAATATTCCATAAGCAGAAGTGGACAAAATCAATCAAGAACTTTTTCATAGAGGACTATATATATCTGAGACACAGTAGGTTTCCTGACAAAGCTTTAAAAAGCAAAACATCACTATTTGTTACATTATGCAGAGCTTATCCTTCACTTTGGACCACTCATTCGTCTGTGCACCCTTAGGTTTGAGAGCAAGCACTCAGATTTCAAAGCATGTACAAGTTCAGTCTTGCATAACTTTGTCAACTTATGCAAGACTGAACGGCATCAGTTACTGCAGTCCTACCTCTCAGTGGGCCAAATGTTTCCACCTATAGTCCAAATGATTGGAGAAACAAGAGATTAGAATCATCATCTTTACAACGCTCTCATTCAAGAAGCTGTGGCAAACTTTGGATGTGTCAGCAGTTGTCTACAAAAGGTACCAAGTATGTCAAAGGCTATGTTTCCATTGTAGATGACACTGATGATGGGTTGGTTTTTGGGAAGATAGCTGTTATACTTGTTAACGATTCTGAATTGTACTTTGTGCTCAAGTTGCATCACTCAGTACTCCTCATTGACCTTGGACTTCACTGCCTGCGTTGCCCTACAGAAAGAAGTGTTTGTGTAAATGCTGACAGTCTGATGGATTATTACCCACCACCACTTTATAACATGGCAGGCCTTTTTGTTGTCTCCTTACACCATTCAGTTTCCTCTTAATTCTTTTTCAGGGATGGAAATTGAAGAGGAACTTACAAGCCTCCTGCCGACACTAGACAGAGAGAAAATAATCTGCATTGTAGAACATCTGACGGACGTTATTGGTGTACAACAAAAAAGTGATCTTTTGTTTGTGGAGGCGGAAGATCTCAAACCCTTTCTCACACCAATTCAAATACGTAAACTACTTCTTGCATTTAATTCAATTCAATTCAATTCAATTTTATTTATATAGCGCCAAATCACAACAAAAGTCGCCTCAAGGCGCTTTATATTGTACAATAGATCGCACAATAATGAATACAGAAAACCCCAACAATCATATCATATGACCCCCTATGAGCAAGCACTTTGGCGACAGTGGGAAGGAAAAACTCCTTTAACAGGAAGAAACCTCCGGCAGAACCAGGCTCAGGGAGGGGCGGCCATCTGCTGCGACCGGTTGGGGTGAAGAAGGAAAACAGGATGAAAGACATGCTGTGGAAGAGAGACAGAAATTAATAACAGATATGATTCGATGCAGAGAGGTCTATTAACACATAGTGAGTGGCTGGAAAGGAAAAACTCAATGCAAAAGGAGGTTTGTGTAGGTTCTGTACAAATCATAGACTTGAGTCTATGATTTGAAGGTCACTCATAGACTCATATGTCACTGATTAGCTTGATTAGCTTTTTTTTCTTTCACCATACTACACATGTACTTTGATAGTATAATGTTGAAGAGCGTTTAGGGCTCACATTGTCTGGTAGATACTTAACACGGAAAACATAAGTAGACACTAAATCTAACACCATTAACCTTTCATTGGTAGTGGTACAACTAAGGGTTTGAAATTGTGACATACTGTAAAATATATTGACTCAAGGTCTTTTCAATGCAAGACCTTGAGTTTGTAGTTCTTTGCAGTCCTGGGATTGCTTCTTTTCATCTTCAGACAAGGTCCCCAAAACTGCCTTGCCGTTACTACTCAATCCTAATTGTGATCTTTATTTATTTATTTGTTTAGATGGCAACAGACCAGAGAACCTGAATGACACCATTACTCTGGAGCCATGCCCTGCTGCATCAGCTGAAACATCAAGCCATCCACCTCACCCCTCCTCCTCCACGTCCACCACTATGTACAACCATTACTCCAGCTCTTGGGTCTCACACTTACAGATTCCTTGGGAAAGATTTCCACTCCGACTGTCGCATGCAATCACAAGAGGAGACAGAGCTCATCCAGACGACAGGAGAAGTATGGTTAGGATTGTTGTGGAGGCCATGCAAGTTCACTGCAGGAACCCTAAACGTGCATCTTGTGAAGAAGTTGCTAAAATCATTGTAAACAGATACCCTCAAACATTTGCAGATTTTACTGAAACGGGAGAAAGACTGGGTTGTGGACATTATTCACTACTAAGAAGCATCAAATCTAGAGTTGAACATGTTAATCGAGATAATACAACACATAGACTTCGTCAAACAAAGAGAACCAGGAATGAGGAAGACTGCAGTCCCAACAGTAATGCAACCTCACCTAAAAAGTTAGATGCCTTGTTGATAGCTATGGTTGTATAAATTGGCAACCAGTTGAACTTCCTGAGGGGAAATGCCAGCTTCTTTAGAGGAAAAGAAACACATCTTGTTAACAATTTTTAATTCAGAAGGACCTGGAGCTGTGGAGAGACCTGATGTGGATGACTTCATGTGCCTCACATATATTTCTCAGCGGCAGCTTATCAACAGTTGTCCCTCACTTTCAGTAGCTGAAATTCAGGAGCAGTGGCCATTCTTGTTTACTCGGAAAGGTCTTTCAACCACTTTTACAAACTCACAGGCATCGATATCAGTGAGCGCTTAGGTCAGGCCCTCATAACCAAAGGCAGAAGGATTATTAACTATTTCTCCAGCCAGAAGCTCAATAAGGACACTCGGTATAAGGACACTCATCCAGCAGATAGAAAGTGAGGGAGTTTTGACCAACAACAAGGTTGGCACAGCAACCATACTTCTCATGATGAAGTATTACAAGGAAGATGAAGACTCCCTCTTTGTCTTAGCAGATGTAAGCTTTTTTCATGCAGCTCTATGTTTAATGCTGTTGCTTGCTGTCCTGTTTTTGTTTTGTTTTTTGTTACATAAAATGTCTTGGTCCTTTTTCTGGCAGGAAACATCTACCAGGATGTCCCTTGAAGCAGAGAGCAACCTGCCAATGGCTCCAAGGCTGATTATGCTTGGTAAGAAGTCATTTATGAAATAGAGCTGATTAGACCATATTAAAATTTCTGTTTGGCACAGGAGCTTTTCCTGGACACGGGTATCCAGTCTCTTTTTTCGTAGCTCAAATTTCTGTAATTTCCTTTATAAACCAAGGTTGTTGGACATGTGTCTCAGTGAACCCAGCAAGGTAACAATATCAAATTTCACATTACATATTACTGATCAACATAGTAAAACATAGTAGCTACACCAACAGCAGAAATACTGAAGTCAATACTGTAAAGTTTAACAGCAGCACAAACTATAAACTCCAAAATAACCATACAGTTGATTCATCTCCGGTAATTTCATTGGGCTGACTCTTTGTTAGGTGTGTTTAATGTGCAGAATAATTCCCAATTATGTACAATTCTAATATGTTAAAACGGACTTATGTACATAAGGCCATTAATAATTAACTGTACGTATCTATTTGCTTTATGACTATCTAGACAGTGTGAAGAAGTGAAGTATTGAAATTATTTTATGTTGCATAATGACAACATGTTGCCCCTATACATTTAAGGACAAAGTTCAATGACCGCCACCTGCTGGATGGTGAGTGCAGAGGGGCGTGTAATTGTTGAGCTGGACAAAGAGAACACCTTTGCTGATGCGATGTCAGTCTTCTTTGGTTCATTCTATGTATTGAACCTGGAATACCAGGAGTCAGCGTGTGCAACATTGGAACTGATTCAGAGGTATGTTTGAACAGTTAGCTAATAGTGATAGATGATGAATAAATTATCCCTAAGTAACTCATTATTTCAAATCACAACTCAATGTTACTGTATGTTACTATTTATTGTGGCATGTTTTAAAGTTTTTTGTAAGGATAAACCCTGAAGAGGGAACAAAATGTACCTCCAAGGTTGGCACAAGCAGAAAGACTGGGACCACTGTGAAGCGAAAGGTTGTTCACATTAACCCTCATGTCACAACTTTCCTCCAGCGGCTTACTGAATTTGAAAACTTCAAATTAGGTAACTGTTTTTGCCATTTTTAGTGAATTTCTTGTATAATTTAAGTGACCAATGTGTTGTTACCTGTGTCTCCACAGATGATCCATGGCCCATGCTTTCCGGACATTTACACAAGACGAACAACAATGAAGACAAGCTCTCTTGCCATCTTGCAAGACGCTGTCTCTGTCCAATAGGTTTTTTGAGTGCAACAGTTTTGATTTTTTTTTTTCCTTCTTTTACCCGTTTGTTAAAAATTATTTCAGCTACTTACACTTTAATTGTCACATGTATTGGCTCACCCAACAAATCAATGAACTCAGTCCACAAAGCAAGATCAGGGTTCAGTGCAGGTCAGTCAAGTTCCTTCACACCACACACGCTCATCCATGTCCTTGTGGACCCTGCTTTGTGCATTGATTTGGTAGTGTGAGCCAGTATTTTGGATAAAGTGTATATAAAGGCAGAAGTGTGGGGCTTGATATTATATTCATTACAATTCAGTTTATTTGTATGGTGCCAACAAAATGAATGCCAAGGCACTTCACATTGTAGGTTTAAGACCCTACAAAATATAACTAAGAAAACCCAACACTTGAGCATATGTTGTCTGCCATGATATGGATATGAAATAATATCGTTATTGTTTGTACAACCATCTGAGAAAATAATGGATTACATGGTTTAGTAAAAAAAAGTGCTTCCTCAATGAAAATATGTTTTCAGTTCTTTTCAGTTTTGATTTTGGAAATGTGTATTTCAGCAGGAAAAATCAGAACAGAAATAAAAAGTGGTGTAAAAAGCACATGAATTATTGTGTGTGTGTATCTATCTATCTCGATCAATCGATCTTTAGTGGGTATATATATGTTTTTATATAAATATAAATAAATAAATGGTACCTTTTTTTTAATACAATACAATTTTTTTTTTTTTTAACCCTCCAGTCTCTTACAGTATGTTACTGTTTCCTTAAATTACGGTAAATTACGACGTGTTAAACAGTAAATGACCGCCTGTTGGGACATGGTATCCTCTAGCAGAGATTAATATTTTTGGTACTGATGATGCGTGATAACGGTAAGTTACTGGTAAATATATTGCAGTTTATTACCTTGCAGCGGGCTTACAGTGACATACCGTGAATAAACGGTAGTATACCAATTTCTTAATCACAGTATAATGTTACTTTGTTGACGTAATTTACGACATAACGACATAACGTTATCTCACTGGCGACTTATTAATTAAGAAGCACAAAGTCAGGCATTATTTCCTGTGAATTCCTAATGTGTGTAGGGATGAAAATGTCTATAGGGAGACAAAATGCCATGTAAAAGGATATACAGTATTTGCCCCCTTCATTGTTTTCTTCCTCATTTCTTTCTTTCTGCATTGCATGCTGGGAGTGTGGTGAGTCTAACTGAGAGATTGAGGACTTGTTTCTAACTTTACGTTTCTGTATGTTATGTCTTTTCTTTCTGATAGTATAGTTTGATTTTTATAGTGTGCGTGGAGTTAAATTAAGCTTCACTGATATTATTGATTGCTTAAAACTGGCTTTTTGTCGGTTGGCTTGTGTTACGACCCTGGCCATAATGTGTCTCGGTGGCTGTTTTTTGTTCTGCCTGTCTGTGTCTTTAAGAGTCTCTGCAGGTCCCTGATTGGAGAAGCTGACGGCTGCTGATTGGTCCCCTGATCATGTGGTTGCTTTGAAAATCTGTCACCAGCAGTTGTCCCGGGGCAGCGACTGACAGCAGCAGCAGACCCATCCTTGGCCTCCAAACCCTGTGTTACTCGTGTGTGTTCCTGAGGATTGCTGAGCTTCTGTATATAGTGTGTAGTTTAGAGTCACGTGTAAATAGTCACTGAAGCCGAAGGGGTGAGCTGCCTTGTTATTTTCTGTATCATTTTCTCCTGTTTATTCAGTTAGGGAGTTAGGGGTAGTGTCAAGAGAATATTGTATAATATGATCAGCTATATGAAATGTATCTTTTTATCTTATTATTAAGGACATGTCTAAGTGACTTTTCACCTAGTAACTTGTGTGCAGCTACTAACCGCTTCCTGTCTTCAGAGAACAGAGAAGTGAAACCTCAGCTCTTTTAGAAGAACATGCAAATGTAGTGAAGGGGAAAAACCAGCGGCTCTAAATGACGTTGTTACCTTTGTACACATTCACACACACACACACACACACACACACACAAAAACATCTTGTATAAATAAAGGGCGCGGACAGTCGTGGGCGCAGTTCGTGCGTTCCATGACTGCCCCTCGCGAGTGAAAAACTTCTGCAGTGTTGTGTTTTCTGACTCAGCCGTCTCAGCTGAAGAACGGCAGGGTGATTTAAAGAAATCCCCTGTCATTTAAATTGGTCCTTCGAGCCTAGAGATGGAAACAGCAGACTCGTTTCTGTGACTCCAATAAGGTCTGACTTCTGCATCCTGATGCCGTGGGTAAACCAGCACCGAAGTCTGTCGACAGCCCTCTCCAGGTAGAGGTGAAAGACCTGGGACGTAAGACAAATTCGGGTCCAGGCGGTGTAATAGTACTGGTCCACGACGTTGGGATCCAGCCAGACGACCTGACAACCAGCAAAGGACAGTTGAGGGTGAGAAAACACTTTTGGTTTTAAACCGCCGGGAAGGTTTTAAAGAAAGCGCATAGGTCTTATCCGCCGCAAGGATTAATAGCGCATTAGGCTGACCCACTGCACGGGTGCACAAAGAAAGCGCATAGGTCTTATCCGCCGCAAGGATTAATAGCGCGTAGGCTGACCCACTGCACGGGTGCACAAAAGAAAGCGCATAGGTCTTATCCGCCGCAAGGATTAATAGCGCGTTAGGCTGACCCACTGCACGGGTGCACAAAAGAGAAGCGCATAGGTCTAACCCACCGCAAGGGTTTGAAGAAAAAAGCACGTGAAATAGGTTGAGTTCGCGGAAGGAACTAAGTTTAGATTGGTTCTAGAGGTAGCCGTCAAATACCTCGTGACAAATAAGGTTTAAGTTCGCCACAAGGAACTGTGTTTAGACAGGTTTCAAGTAGCGGAATTACTTCGTGACAAATTAAGCGCAAATGTCTATCTGTGTGTATGTATATGTGTTTTGTGTATGTGTTTTGGAAGTAAGTTGATTTTACAGCACAATAAGCTGCTGAACTACTTCCATTGTTTGTTTTTTATTGTTTTCTTTGTGTATCCTGCAAAAGCTCAAGTACTGGTGATAAAGGGGAAAGGTAGAAGGCCGTGTCAGCAACCACCCCGAGTTTAGTACCAGAGAAAGCTTTGCAGTTCTGTGATAATGGGGAATCAGCCCACAAAAATCACTGCTGACGAGCAGTGGCTAGAAAAGAAATGTCCAGGCGCCGGACAAATTAGTGTATATAGATGGAAAAATCCAAAGAACACCTAAATGTCCCACTATACATTCACCCATATCAGGAGGAACATAATAATCCCTTATCAAGTGAAAAATTAGAGATCAAAGTAGAAGTTTAAAAAGGGATGGATACAGACCCAACTGAATATATATAAATACAAGAGGAATGAAGTGGAATAAACAAAAGGTTAAATTAAATTAGAGTTTATCGCTACTATATTCAAACTAATAATAGGAAGCATAACAACCTGTAAACTGGTACAAATGAAACAAATTGGGTAGACAACCATACCCAGAATGAATAGAATGAATGAAAGCAGATAATTCACACGAAACCATATTAAAATAAATTAGAGAGATGCATAAGGTATAATAAGGCTGTGTCATTGTTCAGCCAAGGAAAGAGTGTGAAAAAGCAAATGTCTCCAGCTTGGGAAGGTGTGAAACTGCAGGTCACACAGGCCCAAGATGGATACATAATAAAATATAAAATAATAAACTATTGTATACTAGTAGTATAGTAGTGTATTGTAATATACTATAGCTGTTGTAAAAAAAAAGGAAGAACAAAACAATAATAACATTAATTATGACACTTGACCTGTTTGTAAACCTGTTATCCTAGATGAGACTTTCTTGAGATGGAGAGCAAACCTATACTAACAAATAATAAGTCAAGCCCTGAATACAACAGCGAAAGCTACAGGTTTGAGACAACACAACAGTGCACTGGCTGCTGATTCTATTTTTAGACGGTGTGTGTGTGAGAATGCAAATGAGGAGCGGTGACGCGCATGCAGAGTGTTGCTTTCGGCGTAGAGTCTTATTGAGCTTTATAACTATTGTTTGCAAATATTGCTAAATGCCTGTGACTGAGATGCTGGTTTTGCTCACTACAATAGTATAAATAGAGTGTGAATTCATTACTGTGAATGTATAGTAATTGACTGAATTTTGATAGATGTATATATCTTGAGCCATAAAGGCTGGTGTGTTTTATTTTTAGTTATGTGTGTGTGGTGAGAAGCTGTGAGGATGATGAGAGGTTTCAGTTTTTTCTTTTCTTTTTGACTTGCTCTTTCTGATTATGGAAGGCATGTCCAAGATACTCGTATGAAAGCGTATTGTGAGTGATTTTAACTGTGTGAATGCTGTCAGTATTTGATTTGAGTGACTCCGCGTGATTTGTACCAAATCGGTAAATAGGTAATAATAACACTAAGGAGGTTTTTTAGTAGAGTGAGCGAAAAAGATGAGGTTTGGAAGAAAAGGCAGTGTGTGAGACGATTACTGAATGACAAAAGAGGTTAGAATATTTAAAGGTGTGAATGAAATAAAGGTGTATTGTTTTTAGATTAAGATTTAGTAGAATTAAAGAGGGTCTGTAGATTATAAATACAAAGAAAAAACAAAAGAGTTAGATTAGTTTGAAGAAACAGGAAATATGGCTCTGTGTGCCTGCTGTGTGAGAGGAAGTGGTGGTTGTGAGAGGCCCATAAAAGGTACTCACTGTGACAAGTGTGCACCCAGAGAAGAGAGAAAGAGTTAACCCTGGGCACATGAAGCAAATGGAGGTTTTAAGAAAAAGAAATGAAAAGAATATTAATTGTATGCTTTAGTGTGCCAATACAGGTGGACTTCTCTCAACATTGATCCTTGAGTACAGCGGCTAAATGATAGATTAACAGAATTGGGAGGAAAACAGGCCAGCCTTTGGCTTAAAAGTTGACAGCTTCACCTCTCATTGTCTCCTTATCCTGAGAAGGAGCTTAAAGAACAGTCAATCTCCTGATGAAGACCGACAGAACATCGTGGACTTGAATACCGCAGGCAAACGACAGTGCCCCTGATCCATTAACACTGATGACGACTGACGACCAGCAGCAGCATGTAAGAAAAGCGAGTAATGCAACATGTACTGTGAATTACAGGCTGGGCAGTTGAACAGTGGGATAAAGAATTGTGGAAGAGCACTGGACATTGAGTGTCATATTTGCCATGCTTGGAGTAATTTTGGAAGAGAAGACTGCAGAAGAAAAAGAAAAGGAACAGGACACTGTGAAGGAGGGGGACCAGTGTCAGGTGAAGCTGGACGAGTTTGACTGCGAGAATACAGGATATAATTGGATTGGAAAAATTGAAGCCACAACTCATGATTGTTTAGGGATGTCCACCATATCACGTTTAAAAGAGGTAGACACAAAATGAAAACACACATACACAAATTGTTACATGTGAGATTATTATTGAAATGAATTAGAAGTGAGATAGTTTGAATTTAGAACTCAGTGATAAGATGTATGAATTAAACCTTATTGAAACAAACACTTGCAATGAAGAAAGCAGCTTACACTCAATTAATATGAGCATAAAGCCTTGGTGCCATAGGCAATTTGTTTTTGTTTTTGTTTGTTTGTTTTGTAAGTTTGGAAAACAAATTTGTGATCATACTTGTGGATCACAGTGACATATAATGATTAGGCACATGATTTAACAATGACGAGTTTTAGAGCTGTGAGTTATGAGCTGTAAGCAATGCAAAGTTTTCCTTAACTTAAAAGTTTGAAATATGTAAGATGTATGAATTCTTTGAGAAATAGGAATTGCCTAAAATGCCCTAAGTCAAAATGTAGTGTTGCATCTACAAAGAAGAAAGCAGAAGAAGCATTCAATAACTTGAAACTGGCATTACAGAGACAAATACAGTTTTGGCTTTGCCTGATTATGATAAGCCTTTCTACTTACGTAGATGGACGTGCAGGCCTGTGCAGCCGCAGCAGAAGCAGTAAGAAAGTCAGCTGACATTGCTTTAGGGCACAATTTAATCATCAGAACACCCAAAATAATATGATTTGATGACTTGTGAAGGTAAACCGATACTCCCCAAGTCCCTGTGCAGAACAGCAGCATTAGTGACACATGGGGTGACCCATGTGTCCTCAGAGGGGATAGTCCAGGTCCTTAATACACACTTTTATACTCTAGTGATTATAGACGTATTCTCAAAATGGCTAGAGATTTATCCAGTGGAAAAAGCAGGTGCAATCTCAGTTGCAAAATGTTTATGCAATCATTCTGGCCTGAATGGCCTGAGTGCATAGGCCTAGTAAAAATGTGGATGAAATTAATACAAGGCTCTCAAAACTGACATTATTTGAGGTTGTTCATGGGAGACCTTTTCCACTCCCAGTGACAAGTGAACCTTTAGAAAAATCCGTCAGAGAAACAACCCTGGCAGAATGGATGGCAAAACTACTAGAAAATAAGGATATTGTTTTGAACAATAAACTGCCGTAAGACTCTCCAGTCTCTTGCAGGTTGAAACCAAGTGTTATTGACAACACCCACAGCCTGTAAAATTGCAGAGAGACCATCTTGGATACATCAGAGCCACTGCAAAGGTTGAGGTCCCGGAAGCCCGACACCGAGGAGGAAGCGCCTACGCTTGGTTGTTTCGGGGTGAGGGTGGTAAGTGCGTTCTTGGGGACCCCGTGAGGGTAAGCCCGCACTCCAATCTCTATCCGATCAACTTTAGGCAGCCAGGTGTAGGTGTGAAGGGGAACCCTGATGGCTACCTTGACTACAAAGCTCACCCTTACAGGACCCCAGCCGATGCCAACAGCAGCTGAGCCACGAGGCAGACAGAGAAGATGGACGTGCGACAACTTACACCTAATGGACATGACACAAGATCACATCCACCCTTGGATGAAAATGCCTGATACAGATATGTGTTTAACAAGACCACAGAGAAAGACTGTTATGTCTGCTCGCACATGCCGAGCATATTAACACAACCATATATGGGAAACACCCTGGGACAGGTGCACTAATTCTGATTTCCGACCACCTTCAGAGTGACTTTTGTAAAGTGCACAACAACAACAACAACATCGTCATCCTGATCCAGGAAGAAGCCCTAAACTTTAACAAGTTTAAAGAGACTGTTGATCGTCATTGAATTTTTCTTGATTTTATTTTGCTTTTCTTTACTTATGTTATTCTTTGTTTAAAGCTGTAATTTCACAGATGATTAGTTTGTCATTCACAGCATACGCAGATGTACCAAAACCGATGAAGACTCCTTTTCCTATTTGTCAGATGAAGATGAAGTGCTAATGATGTAGTAACTAAGAATGTGAAAGACAAGTAGTTACTCACTGATGAATTGTACATTTCATTTCGTGATCAACAGGAGGGAATGTCAAGAGAATATTGTATAATATGATCAGCTATATGAAATGTATCTTTTTATCTTATTATTAAGGACATGTCTAAGTGACTTTTCACCTAGTAACTTGTGTGCAGCTACTAACCGCTTCCTGTCTTCAGAGAACAGAGAAGTGAAACCTCAGCTCTTTTAGAAGAACATGCAAATGTAGTGAAGGGGAAAACCCATGGCTCTAAATGACGTTGTTACCTTTGTACACATTCACACACACACACACACACACACAAAACATCTTGTATAAATAAAGGATGCGGACAGTCGTGGGGCGCAGTTCGTGCGTTCCATGACTGCCCCTCGCGAGTGAAAAACTTCTGCAGTGTTGTGTTTTCTGACTCAGCCGTCTCAGCTGAAGAACGGCAGGGTGATTTAAAGAAATCCCCTGTCAGGTAGCATTTGTCTTTTGTTTGTTTTTTTTATCACGTAGGGTTTAGGTAGCACCCGCTTGACTCATTAAGCTGGTTTTGTTTGATTTTGGGGACCAGGGCGGGGTCACTCTTCTTTTAACTTATGCTACGTTCCTGTACCCCTAGACAGGGGTGTAACAACTACGTGTCGCTAAAATGGACCTCTCTAGCCTTACGAGACAAAATGAGTTTAAGATCATACCTAGTTGTCCTTGCTCTGTAGAAGAGTGTAGTCTGTCGGTGGGTGAAATTGTGGGTCATAGCAGCATTAAATCTGCTGCTCGGATGATCTACTTTAAACCTGAATGGAGCCAGAGATATGAGGAAGAGAGTCAGTGTGTATGAGTTAATGAAACTGAAGCATATAAATGTATTAATGGTCCAAGAAAACACATAGTGATTGTTTAAATGAGACAGACTGGAAGACTGGGATTGTGAGGGAGAAGTAATTTTGAGTCATTTAAATAGAGCCAGTGGTGGAGTGGTGCTACTTTTTCAAAAAAATTTCTTCCAGAATCCTATGATTTTCAGGAGGTGGTAAAGGACAGGCTAATGGTGGTGAAGGCAAAGTATGAGTGTTTCAAGATTGTGTTTGTGAACGTGTATGCTCCAAATACGGGGCCAGAGAGAATACTTTTTCTACACAAGCTTGAGGATGTCTTATGCAAGTGTGATCCATAAGAGTTTCTTTTTTTGGCCAGAGACTTTAACTGTACAGAATGATCAGTTGGACAGAAATCATTTAGAACCTCATGTGCCCAGAAGCACAGTCTGCAGTTGATGTTTGGAGGGAAATGCACAATAAAGAAAGACAATTTAGGTGGGCTAGGAGTAGAGAGAACTTTTTGTCTGCAGCTAGATTAGACAGAATATACTGTAAAAGATTACAGTTTGTCCAGAAGTTCTGGACATGTTTTTTGGAAACCGGTTGTTAGTGTGATTTTAAGAGGGATAGGAAGGCTGGGGATGGGGGCCTCACTGTTCTTATTGGACTGTCATTCATTGCATTCCTATGAAATACCAATGTTTTATAGAGGCCTGTTCAAAGTTTGGTCTGTTTTCAAGTGGAAAAGAATTGAACCAACTTCTTCATTGTTCTGGCTCCTGGAGGAACCAGTGGTGCTTGGGGCCAAGCTGGATACTTATGGTGGAACTGGAATTGCCTTTTCAAACAGACTGCTTGAGGCAAAGGTAGTTAAACTGGGGCAAATCATTGAGGTGGCTGGGCCTGAACTTCGGAGCACGGAGGCAGCAGCATCTCTGATTGGGTTAAAATCAAACCAAATTTGTTTCTGAGTGTTTTGGACTTCTGGTTTATGAGTCTAATGTCTTCTGACAAGGAGATGCTGTTGGACTATGCCAATGGACTAGAGCAGGGGTCGGCAACCTGCGGCTCCGGAGCCGCATGCGGCTCTTTAGTCCTTATACTGCGGCTCTGCGTGGTTTGGGCAAATAAATTAGAAGTATTTAGCTGAAGTGTATTTTATTTATGTTAGTTCTTTTTAACTCATAGTTCTAAATCGGAAGATTATTGTGATATTGAAATATAAAAATAAAATTATATTCTATTATTTTTTCATCGCTCAAAATAAGAGTCACACTTGCGGAAGCCGGTATACCCGCCGAAACGCCGTCCATTTATCGAGACTTTCAACCCCAGGTAGGCCAATTATGGATCTTCGGATCCACATTATGTTAGCAGCTATTCTCCACCGTGAACTATGTTAAAGACAAACACCATGAGTAAACTGACTTCGGCATGCTTTTGAGCATCTCTTTATTGAGCACTTTTCACATACGGTTGCTGTACGCATACAGCCGGCTGTAGCTTTTCAGCTCACAGCCCGACATACACCACCAACAACACAACAGCACAGATAGCGCAGACGTAAAGACGGCGAGGCGTGATTGCGGGTGTCGCTCAGGTGCGTCCGCCTCCCCTGCAGCAGCGCTGCAAACCACGCCTCGCCGCACGCATTAACCAGGTAAAATATATATTTAGGCAGAATTTTGCAAATATCTATTTTTCATTTTTCAGCAGCATAGTGCTTTTTTCCAATTATTTTTTTAAGAGTCAGGTCAAGGCTCCAACAGCCCAAAGGCGATATAAGGGTGGCGGCTGACAACAGTTTGTTTGCTACATGGATCATTTTAGTTCAGGTTGGTGTCTTTCCTTTTGTTATATTTCTTTAAGAGTTCAAAATGTGTTAATTACATAAATAAAATGTAATTTTCTCTGTAGCACTTCATGGATTTCATAAGCAACACACCTTAGTTGTTCACACAAAGCACAAAGATAAAAAAACAATATATACAGTGTTATCTTCATTTTAGATGTCAAAAAGTATTTGCGGCTCCCAGTGTTTTCTTTTGCGTGGAAACCGGGTCCAAATGGCTCTTTGGGTGTTAAAGGTTGCAGACCCCTGGACTAGAGTTTCCTGATAAAAAAGACTGTTTTTCAGAATTGGGACTGAACTTTGACTTTACAGGACTGAAAGGACCTCTACTCATGATTCGAGAAGATTTTGACTTTTGCATGCTCAGTGGTAAGATGTTGTAGTGTCTGTCCAAGAGTTAAATAAAAGGCAATTGAGTGGTGTGTGTGGAGAGCAAGGTTAGGAGTGGAAGAGAAGGTAAAACCTATTTGGAGGGTTTTTTTTAAACCCCCTTTGAATAAGAGGTCAGGTGATCTGCAATTGAGGATTTTGCTTGGGGCTATTGCTGTTAACAGCTTTGTATCCAAGTTCAATACAGATGTAAGTGGGTTATGTCCGTTTTGTCAAGAGATCGAAACTGTTTTTCAGGTTTCTTGATTGCAAACGCCTAGAGCCACTGCTTTGTATGGTGATGCATGTCTTCAAAAAACTGTGGAATAGCTTGGTCTCCATTGGAGTTTCTGTTTGGTGCTGGATACATGAAAAAAGAGGATTCAAAATGGAAGTTATTAAACTTTGTGGGGGATCAAGCAAAAATTTCTATATATAAAAGTAGAAAAGATAAGATTAACAATATTGCAGGGGTAAGGATTGATCGACTTTTCATTTCACACGTTAAGTATAGAGTTAAAGCTAAATTTCAGTTTTATTCTTTGACAAATAATTTGTCTGAATTCTCTTCCCAGTGGTGTTGCCTGAATATGGTGTGCTCTGTTGTGGATAATCAATTAATTTTCAGTTCTTTGTTTCTGTGATGGCTTTTGTTTTCTTTCTTTTCTTTTTTTTGTGATGTATCTGGTGATGACCTGATTGGTTTTTACTGTAAATAAATGTGTTGGTAAAATAAAAAAAAAATATTTCTTTCTTCCTGTCCTTCTTTTTCTTTTTCTTTTTTTTATTAAGGACATTTTTTTTTGTAAGTGGGAAAGCTTCTTAGGAGTGGCTGGCCTACCTAAATGACTTCAACAGTGCATTGATGACTCATTCAGGAGGTCACAAAAGAATCCAGAACAACATCTAAATAATTGCAGGGCTCTGGCCACAGCTTTTGCACTGGCCACAGTTAATATCACTGTTCATGACAAAAATGGTGGAATAGTAGAGTTCCAAGGCAAATATCTAAAAGAACACAAAGGCTCATCATTCATCATTTTCCACAAACATCTTGATAATCCCTGACACTTTCGGAAATTACTCTTTGGACTGACAAGACAAAAGCTGAACTTTCTGCATCCAATTACATCAGGTTGTGGGAATTATATCATTTTTATATCATGTTTATTCTTTTATATCCTTTTATTAAGCTTTGAGCAGTGGCAGTTGATGAAAACATTTATTCAATTTATTAAACATACAGTTTTAATCATGTTATTACACACATTGCATATGTGCTCATAGGAGTTAAGCACTCAATCCTGTGAAGGTCAGAAGCTTCGTTCAGCGTGATGTCTGAACTGATATATTGTAGGAATGACTTGGAGTGCTGTGAATGAATGCACAACATGCCTACACACACACAGACATTAAGTACAATTTCTAGGGTAAAGGTGAAATATATCTTTGCTTTGTCTTTGCTTAGCAACGAGTGACACAGAAGGTGTTAAAGATAAGTATACCATGAATAAGTCTACAGGAAACATCTGGAGAAGTCAGACAACCATATAGGGCAGAATGTTGATGAACACAGAAACTTGTTTAACTGTCATTAATTATAACCTATGCATGTGATATTCTTTCTGACGCAAGAAGGGGCGTGAACCCTTACATAATAAAACCATTTTGAATTTATGCTGTGACGGAGATCTGTGTTGACAATATTGAGCTGTGTATCTTCCCACACATGTGTTTAATAAAATCATTGTTTTGACGCACTTGGACCAGTGGTCGTTTGTCTTACACCTCAATCACGAATCGGGACAAGGTCTAAAATGAAAGAATTTCATAAAAAGAACAAAAACTTAGATGTCGGTGTGAGATATTTGTGGCTTTAGGACCTGGGGACCTTTTCGCGATTTATCTGCTAGAACTATGAATTCTACTCTCTCTATAAAGAAAGAACAAAGTTCCAAAGAACCACCAACACCATAAAAGAAAGAAGATACTGGAAAGGTCGAATCAAAGCGCAGATTTAAATCTAAATGAGATTCTTTGGCATGATGTTAAACAGGACACTCAAGCTTGAAAACAAGCTTGAAAGCTTGTTGTGGTGTCACAATGTAGTTATCACAAACCCTTGATTGTAGTTCTTGGCACAACAAGTTACATGTACATAACACAGAACATATTGTAGGCAGTGTGAGGTGTTGATTGTAATTAATTTACTGGTTTTGTTGTGTTTTTAAATGCAGCACTCTATAATCTTGTTTGTTTTTTCTCTTAAATTTATTGGTTTGTTTCATTATTTTTTTTTCTTTGTCAGTTTACAATTAGATGCTGAAGTTTGCTTTTAAGCATGCATCACATAAGAATGCCCAGCTGTTTGACCCATGATGTGCAAGTCTGCCCACGAAACTTATGGCCCCAGCGATAACAGAACTGATTTATGTACTGCAACCTTTTCCTCTATTCATGATTTTGTTTGTTTAAAAGGAATCAAATGGAAATCAAATTGAAGTCAGTGCTTGGTGGAGACTAGCTCTGATGTTTCACTCTGTCTGTCCATGCTTAACAGAAGACAAGTTTTCTGTGAGTAGATGGTTTGAGGCTGGGATGGTGGGGGGAGTCCAAGTTCTTTGACAGAACTTTAAAGCAGCAGAATGAACAGATGTTTCCCAATGATTAATGTTCCTCCCTGACTATCCTCAGAGGGGTTGCATGCCCATGCATCTCTAACCCTGTACACCTCCTCCGCAGCACTCTATAATGCTAATTTCTTCGCCTCACAGTTTCTCTTTTGCATTTAATTTTGCCTTTTCTTTAATTTATATTTCTTTCATGAAACATCTGCTTTTACTTTAATACAATTCTAACAAGTCAAGTGTTACTAAATGATGAATTTAATTTTTTGTAAAGACAGTGTATTGAGAAGTACATCCAGTTTCATTTGAAGCCACTACAGTGCAAAAGTTTAGGTGGAAATCCTCTCATACTGTAATATGGCAAGACAATAGACACCAGGGCTGTGTGCTGAAGTGATCAATCATAGAGAGAACCAAATAGAAACAGTCAGGCACTTCTCCCTCTCAAAACAGTAATTTAAATAACATAAACTGTGTCTTAAAGGTGTCATCTCATAGTGTAAGCCTGACCCCAAGTGGCAGAAATGGGAATAGAAATGCTGAAAGTTCTGTAGAGGAGTTACCAGGAAAGAGTCTGCTTCTGTTTTCTGTTCTTCACCTATTTGTTCTGTAAATTTAGACTTCACTCCAGCTTATTTTCATTCACATAAAACAGATAATACAATACATGTAACTTCTTTCATTCAGTCTTAGCTGTTGAGTTGCAACAGCTAAGTTGAAAAATCCATCATCAGTGAGAGAGTTAGCATAACAGTTATTGTGACTTTGCAAAACATGCAAGTTTTTTATTCAGACTTGTCTCTCAGTTCATCTCCTCTATTTTCTTTTAATTTTTGAGGGACTGTCGAAAGGAGTGCAGAGCAACAGCGTCCCCTGCTGCTTCAAATGATGAGTACGGACCCCTGTGCACACAGTCTCAAGGGAAATTGCCTGTTAAAATCTAGCACTGTGTGATAATGAATGCCAGGCCATTGGTAAAGGGCTCACATTAAATATTTACAGTCTCACTTAATATTTCATATGGTAATTTTGTATTTAAATTGGATTTAATATTTAATATAAATACAGAGCTAAGTGCAGTATGCTATTCTCAAACACCAATCCAGACACTTTTCATATGACCTGGGGGAGTAAATATGACACAGACTACATACAAATGTAGACCTTCAGTGTTAGAACACACAGACAAACAAGGACAGAAGGACATGATATCATCTCTGTTTACAACATTGGCTTTTATACAGAGAGGGTCACTTGAGCCATTTTTGTTTGAACCATCTTTAAGGCTAGGTAAAGGCTTTATTCACAGTTTACTATGTTTCAATTGTAAAAATAATAATAATAATACTAATGATATATAATTACCTGGTATTATTGATTTAATTATCTTTGCACTCATAAGTAAATGAGTAAAGAGCCAGAATTTAATAATTAATAGTAAAATTTGCCTCTTCATCATCAAAGCATTCATTACTAGCATGATAAACAAGTTTTTAAAAGTTTCTCACATCATATGTTGGCTAAAATTTCTTTCACATGTTAGGAAAGGAAAACTAATGAGACTACTCATCTACTTGCTAATGGTAGCCCTGTTTCCACACAAAACAGAGATGGTCACTGATCTTAGAGCAGTGAAAGTTGAACAGGCGGCAGCTTGCCTATCATTCTGCTCTACGCCACCATATTTCCAACTAAAAGCTTAACCACACTTAATGTATCAAATCAACCAAATACTTCAGAGTAACAAAATTTTGCCTTGTTATGTCATCTATTATGTGTACTTTGTAGACACATGTAAATGTCATTCTTGTTAAATTAACTATTACAGGGCAAGTATTCTGAACATCAATGTTGTTGTTTCAATTAGATGATATGTTTTAGATTAGATTAATTTACTTAGATACAAATTGAATTGAGATAAACTGAATTATTAACACATCCAAAAAATGTAACATTCTTCTGTATTTGGCAGCAAGTAACAGCATCGAACATTATTGTTATAATTAGTTCTTCCCCTTTGATGCCTCTTTCAACCGATTTCTTTTTTTTAATGCTACACTTTCTTCAGCTGCTGTCTTTTTATTGTCATAAAATGATGCAATTTGTATCTGTAGAGATTTTCAGCTTTCGTTCATCAAGATCTGATCTGTGATTTTAGGTTTTTCTTTAATTCTTTTGAGAATTACATTTAATAACTTGACTGTTATATTATGTCATCAAAACAAATTCATCTGATGAATATGTTCCATATTTGTACTTTTTTTTCATGAATAAGAGGTCAATAGCACCACTTCTCCAAAAACTTTATATCAGACAAATATTCCTAAAAAACCTCATTGCTACCCCCTGTACGGTGTACATTTTAGGACATCGTCAGGTCTCAAGAAAAAAGTTGTAATTGTCAACTGTAATTGTCAGGATATATATTTATTCCAGCTCTCATAGGGCAAAGAAATGACTCAGACTTGTCAAATGTTCTTTGACTTGATACACAATATGAAGTTCACAATTTTCTTACAAATAAAACTATAACTAGAAAAAGTTGCATTTCCTGCGAAAATGCAGTGTGGATGCTTTAAAGCTGAAGCTATCTGCTGAAACTAGCTGAAAAACTGAAAAGTTGCAGAAATTGTAAAAACTTTGCTGAAGCAAAGGAACTTAGCTAAAATGTAATTACTTAGCAGAACTGCAATATCTTAGAGGAAACATAATACTTGGCAGAAATACAATAGCATAGCAGAACTAAGCAGAAATATTGTAAATTACCAGAAACATGATAACTTCTCAAAATACAAGAATTTAGGAGAAATAGTATAAAATAACAGGAAGAATATGTTTTAGCCAAAAATTTTAAACATTATAGAAATACTATGATTTAGAAAAATAGTACAACATAGCAGAAATACTGTGATTTACCAGAGACACTGTGATGTACTATGAATATTGTAATTTTAAATAAATACTATGTTTTAGCACAAATACTATAATTTGGCAGAAATACTATCGTTTGGCAGAAATACTATGTTTCAGCATATATACTCTGGTTTAGCACAAATATTATAACATAGCTTGTTATGGTTCCTCCTATAACAAACGCTATATTTAGAAAGAAAAAATATAATATAGTAGAAATACTATGATTTAGCAGAAATACTACAATATAGCTTAATAACATTGATTTAGAACAAATACTATGATTGAGCAGAATAGTAATAACTTAAGTGAAAATATTGGAAAGGTAAACTGACAAGCTGAAAAATAAAAATATGAAATATTAGAGATATATGACATAGACGATTGGTTGGCTTAGAAGCCATGAAGACCCCAATATGCAAATTTTAATGTCCCAGCCCTCAGATATGATTGGCTGGCTGGGAAGCCGTGTAGGCCCCAATATGCAAATTTGAATGTGTCAGCCCTCATATATGATTGGCTGGTTGGGAAGCCGTGCAGACCCTGATATGAAAATTTGAATATTACAGTCCTCACAGAGGATTGGCTCCCTGGGGAGCTGGCAGAAATATATAGGAATACTATGATTACCCAGAAATACTACATTTAGTAGAAATACTATGTTTTAGCACAAATACTATGAAATGGCAGAAATACTATAATTTAGCAGAAATACTATATTAAGTACAAATCCTATAAAAAGCAGTAAAACTGTACTATGATTTGGTAGAAAAACTATAATCAAAAATACTATATTTGGCAGAAATACTATGTTTTAGCAGAAATACTATATTTAGCACAAATCTTATAAAATAGCAAAAATAGTATGATTTAGCAGAAACGCTGTATTTAGCACAAATACTGAAAAGCAGCAGAAATGCTATGACTTAGCACAATAGTAATAACTTAAATAGAAAAATTGGAAAAGCAAAATGGACAGCTGAAAAAATCCTGACCATGCTAAGGGTCCCTCAAATGTAATTGTTAAATGAAAAAAAAACAGCAAAAAAAAAAAAACCACAATCACAAATATGGACACATATGGAAACACATGCACAGAGAGACACACACAGGACCAAATTCAGTCAACCAGTCTAAATATATTGAATTTAAATCATACAATAAGATGCTCCCATAAAACGGCTCTCTCTCTCTCTCTCTCTCTCTCTCTCTCTCTCTCTCTCACACACACACACACACACACACACACACACACAGGAAGAGAAAAGCAAGTTTCTCGGTCAGTCAAGCAGCCTGGGAGCTGCTCAATTTGAATCCACCAATCAGAGAGGCTGTGTACTTTTTCCCGCCAAAACAGGTGCACCTGTTTTTACACACACGCAGCACAGAGGGAGACTGGATTTTTGCAGTCTACTTGTCATAGTGAGGACTCCCCTCAAACAAATGGCTATAATTTCCTAGCCGTAGGGGCTAGAATGCTCATTCTTACACCATTTTGTTCAGAAGAGATGGGGTTTCTTAAAGTCTTGACAATTTATCATTAAAATATGAATTATTGAAGATATTAGACTTGTAATGCACCATAACTGAGTAGAGGCAAAGCGAAAACTGCCTTGACTTGCCCTCAAACAACGCTTTGTAACTCTAAATCTATTTGGAGTATCGATATCATTCTTTCACCGTAAGAGACAGCAGGCTTTGGTGAACAGTCATGGAAATTTTCAGGTCTGTGTGGAAATCCATTAAAAAGATATGACGAGAGAAAAAATTGCCTCATTTCCAGAGTTTGAAATCTGAAGAAATCTGAGCGAGGGACAAATTTCGTACCCTCAAACAAACCCAATTCATGGCCAAATGGTAATAGGTGAGAAAAAAATTCTTGAATTGTGAGCGTCAGGAGTGTCTGAAGCTATATTGGCACAAGCCTCATGTCTTAACTTCGCTTCGTTCAGGAGATATGACGATTCAAAAATGCCTCTCATTACAGAAATCAAGCGGTGATTTTGAACAAGCTCTCCACTGACTTTCTATGGAGAGTTTTAAGACTTTGTGTTGGTCTGAGGAGATTTGCCAAAGTTTTATAAATCCCACAACAATGATAGTGACATTTTCTGAAAGCCAGCAAAAATACCTACGTTTTGATGTATAATTTGTGGAGATTGAGTGAAAATTGAGTGAGTAGCAAGAAGTTGTTCGGACATGAAGAGAAGACTGCGAAACTTACAGTGGCTCACTGAAAGCCAAGTGCATAGCAACCATAACAACGCATGTATTTTGTGAAAAATCACAAAAATGAAACTCAAAACTTAAAGAGGGATAAGATGAAAATGGTAACAGATATGAAAAAGCTGAATCAAACAAGAATAGCAGAAAAATTTGTGAACATTTTAAAGTTTGAATGGTTGTTCTAGGTGAAAGTATGAGGAAGCAGTTAAGTTTCAAAAACAAGCAAGTTTTAGCAGAATTGCGGAAGTTTCCCATTCATTTCAATGAGACAAAAAATTGCATAAAAAGCTTAATATTTTAAAAAGTATAATAGCAAAAAATACCAAAAGTCATAGCCATCATTAGCAGAAATAGCAGAATAGTTTAAAATTTGAACGGTGAAAATTGGCTGAAAATTGTGGAAGTAGTTAAGTGCCAAAAAAAAGTACAAAAAGTGGCAACTAGAACTAGAAAAATTTGCATTTCCTGCGAAAATGCAGTGTGGATGCTGTAATGCTGAAGCTGTCTGCAAAAAATAGCTGAAAAAGCTGAAAAGTTGCAAAAATTGTAAAAATTTGCAGAAGCAAAGGAACTTTGCTAAAATGTAGTAACTTAGCAGAACTGCAATATCTTAGAGGAAACATAATACTTGGCAGAAATACAATAGCAGAAACATTGTAACTTACCAGAAACACGATAACTTCTCAAAAATACAAGAATTTAGGAGAAATAGTATAAGATAACACAAAGAATATATTTAGCCAAACATTCTTAAACATTACAGAAATACTATGATTTAGAAAAACAGTACAACATAGCAGAAAACCTGTGATTTACCACAGACACTGTAATATACTATGAATATTGTAATTTTAAATAAATACTATGTTTTAGCAAAATACTCCAGTTTAGCACAAGTATTATAACATAGCAGAAATACTATTCTATAGCAGAAATGCTATATTTAGAAAGAAAAAATATAATATAGTAGAAATACTATGATTTAGCAGAAATCCTACAATATAGCTTAATAAAAATGATTTAGAACAGATACTATGATTGAGCAGAATAGTAATAACTTAAGTGAAAATATTGGAAAGGTAAAATGACAAGCTGAATGAAAAGGAACATGGTTAAGTTTGCCCAAAACTAATTTTTGTTCACCTGTGAAAAAATAAAATAAAAATACATTTAGAAAAAAACCCAAATAAGAACAGCCAACAGATACACACAAAATCAAATATGGATACACAAATGTACAGAGAGAGACACACAAACAGGGTCTATGCCAGTCAGCCAGTCTGAATATATTATATTTTTATCCAACAATGACATGCTGCCCGAAAAATTGTCTTTCTCTCTCTCTCTCTCTCTCTCTCTCTCTCTCTCTCTCACACACACACACACACACACACACACACACACAAAGCAGCAGCAGCAGCAAGTGAACAGGGGCTGTTAACCACATGTTTCTAGGTAAGTCAAACAGCTGTGAGCTTCTCAATTTGGATCCACCAATCAGAGAGGCTGTGTGCTTTTTCCCGACAAAACTGGTGCACCAAGTGCAGGCTTTTACACATGTAGCACAGAGAGATAGGATTTTTGCAGTCTATTTCTCATAGTGAGGACTCCCCTCAAACAAACAGCCATAAATTCCTAACCGTAGGGGCTAAAACGGTCATTCTAAGACCATTTTGTTCAGAAGAGATGGGGGAATCTTAAAGTGTTGACAAATTATCATTAAAATATGAATTATTGAAGATATTTGACTTGTAATGCACCATAACTGAGTAGAGGCAAAGCAAAAACTGCTTTGACTTGCGCTCAAACAATGCTTTGTAACTCTAAATCTATATGGAGTATCGATATCATTGTTTCACCGTAAGACACAGCAGGCTTTGGTGAACAGTCATGGAAATTTTCAGGTCTCAGGTCTAACATTCTATTGTTCACAAGACATGGGGGAATCATCAAGTGTTGTCTTTTTAAAAGATGAATTATTATAGATATATGACATAGATGATTGGTTGTCTTAGAAGCCATGAAAGCCCCAATATGCAAATTTGAATGTCTCAGCCCTCAGATATGATTGGCTGGCTGGGAAGGCATGAAGGCCTCAATATGCAAATCTGAATGTGTCAGCCCTCAGATGTGATTGGCTGGCTGGGAAGTCATGAAGGCCTCAATATGCAAATTTGAATGTCTCAGCCCTCAGATATGATTGGCTGGTTGGGAAGTCGTGCATGACTTGATATGTCAATTTGAAAATTACAGTCCTCACAGAGGATTGGCTCCCTGAGGAGCTGGCAGGAATACATAGAAATACTATGATTACCCAGAAATACTGCGTTTAGTAGAAATATTATGTTTTAGCACAAATACTATAAAATGGCAGAAATAGTATGATTTAGCACAAATGCTGTATTTAGCAGAAATACTGAAAAGCAGCAGAAATGCTATGACTTAGCACAATAGTAATAACTTAAATAGAAAAATTGGAAAAGCAAAATGAACAGCTGAAAAAATGCTGAACATTCTAAGGGTCCCTCAAATGTAATTGTTAAATGAAAAAAAAAATCAGCAAAAAAAAAGTATAACAGTCACACAATCAAAATTATGGACACATATGGAAACACAGAAGCACAGAGAGACACACAGGATCAAATTCAGTCAACCAGTCTAAATATATTGAATTTAAATCATACAATAAGATGCTCCCATAAAAACGCTCTCTCGCCCTCTCTTTCTCTCTCTCTCTGTCACACACACACACACACACACACACACACACACACACACACACACACACAAACACACTAGCAGCAGCAGCAGCCAAACAGCCTAGGAGCTGCTGAATTTGAATCCACCAATCAGAGAGGCTGTGTACTTTTTCCCGCCAAAACAGGTGCACCTGTTTTTACACACACGCAGCACAGAGACAGGATTTGTGCTGTCTATTTTTCATAGTGAGGATTCCCCTCAAACAAATGGCTATAATTTCCTAACCGTAGGGGCTAGAACGGTCATTCTTACACCGTTTTGTTCAGAAGAGATGGGGGAATCTTAAGGTGTTGACAATTTATCTTGAAAATATGAATTATTGAAGATATTTGACTTCTAATGCACCATAACTGAGTAGAGGCAAAGCGAAAACTGCCTTGACCTGCCCTCAAACAACGCTTTCTAACTCTAAATCTATTTGGAGTATCGATATCATTCTTTCACCGTAAGAGACAGCAGGCTTTGGTGAACAGTCATGGAAATTTTCGGGTCTGTGTGGAAATCCATCAAAAAGATAGGACGAGAGAAAAAAGTGCCTCATTTCCAGAGTTTGAAATCTGAAGAAATCTGAGCGAGGGATGAATTTCCTACCCTCAAACAAACCCAATTCATGGCCAAATGGTAATAGGTGAGAAAAAAATTCTTGAATTGTGAGCGTCAGGAGTGTCTGAAGATGTACCGGGACAAGCCTCATGTCTTAACTTCGCTTCGTTAAGGAGATATGACGATTTGAAAATGGCTCTCATTAGAGAAATCCAGCGGTGATTTTGAACAAGCTCTCCATTGACTTTCTATGCAGAGTTTCCAGACTTTGTGTTGGTCTGAGGAGATTTGCCAAAATTCTATTATACAGAAATACTGTAATCAGCACATATACTGTAACATGACAGAAATTCCTCCACTTAGTAGTAATACTATAACATAACACAAATATTATGATTTGGCACAAAAACCATGATTTGGCAAAATACTATGATTGAGGAGAAGTACTAAGATGTAGTAAAAGTACTTTGATTTAACAGAAATACAATTGTGGAGGAGTAATACTTTAAAATGGGAGAAATATTGATACACACACACATACACAGAGCCTAAAGGGAACAGTATTTGTGCCATGGAGTGTTAACAAGAATCTGAGGTCCATATTAGAAAAGCTGCTAAAATCATAAAAGGTTGCAGAATTGTAATAAATGATGAATATGAATTACTGGTCTGTGACAGTGTATTAATTTGTAGGGAAAAAAACATGTTGACCAAGTGGGAATTGAACCCACGACCTTTGGGTTGCAGACCTGTGTCATTACAAACTGTGCCACTGGGAAAGAGAACGAGTGCCTGGAAAACAGGGTGATGAGCAGTCAGAATTAGATCGCGGTGAGAGGCAAAGAGCGACGTTTTTTGGAGTTACAAAACGTCGTGTAACTCAAAAACTAGGTGGACTAGAAGCATAATTCTTGTACTGGGTGAATCAGCGGACTTTGGTGTACTTTGACTGTGATTTGCATTGCTCTTTGTACATCCGTCGCTGAGATATGACGAGAGAAGAAAGGGCAGACCCCAGATATGATTGGCTGGCTGGGAAGCCGTGCAGGCCCTGATATGTAAATTTGAATGTCTCAGTCCTCACAGAGGACCTGGCAAAAATATATAAAAATAGTATGATTAAGCATAAATACTAAATTTAGCAGAAATACTGTATTAAGCACAAATCCTATAAAAAGCAAAAATACTATATTAAGCAATATAAATATCCTATAAAAATCCCATAAAAAGCAAAAATACTGTACTATGATTTGGTAGAAAAACTATAATCAGAAATAATATATTTGGCAGGAATACTATATTTAGCACAAATCTTATAAAATAGCAGAAATAATATGATTTAGCACAATAGTAATAACTTAAACAGAAAAATTGGAAAAGCAAAATGGACAGCTGAAAAAATGCTGAACATGCTAAGGATCCATCAAATGTAATTGTTAAATGAAAAAAAAATCAACAAAAAAAAGTATAACAGTCACACAATCACAAATATGGACACATATGGAAACACACATGCACAGAGAGACACACACAGGATCAAATTCAGTCAACCAGTCTAAATATATTGAATTTAAATCATACAATAAGATGCTCCCATAAAAACTCTCTCTCCCTCCTTTCTCTCTCTCTCACACACACACACACACACACACACACACACACACACACACACACACACACAGGGAGAGAAGAGCAACTTTCTAGGTCAGTCAAGCAGCCTGGGAGCTGCTAAATTTGAATCCACCAATCAGAGAGGCTGTGTACTTTTTCCCGCCAAAACAGGTGCAGCCGTTTTTACACACACAGAGCACAGAGACAGGATTTCTGCAGTGAATTTCTTATAGTGAGGATTCCTCTCAAACAAATGGCCATAATTTCCTAACCGTAGGGGCTAGAACGGTCATTCTTACACCGTTTTGTTCAGAAGAGATGGGGGAAACTTCAAGTGTTGACAATTTATCATTAAAATATGAATTATTAAAGATATTTGACTTGTAATGCACCATAACTGAGTAGAGGCGAAGCAAAAACTGCCTTGACCTCCCCTCAAACAACGCTTTCTAACTCTAAATCTATTTGGAGTATCGATATCATTCTTTCACCGTAAGAGGCAGCAGGCTTTGGTGAACGGTCATGGAAATTTTCAGGTCTTTGTGGAAATCCATCAAAAAGATATGACTAGAGAAAAAATTGCCTCATTTCCAGAGTTTGAAATCTGAAGAAATCTGAGCGAAGGACGAATTTCCTACCCTCAAACAAGTCTAACTCATTTCAGAACGGTAATAGGTGAGAAATAAATTCTTGAATTGTGAGCGTCAGGAGTGTCTGAAGATATACGGGGAGAAGCCTCATGTTTTAACTTCGCTTCGTTAAGGAGATATGACGATTCGAATATGCCTCTCATTACAGAAATCAAGCGATGATTTTGAACAAACTCTCCATTGACTTTCTATGGAGAGTTTTCCGACTTTGTGTTGGTCTGAGGAGATTTGCCAAAATTCTATAAATCTCACAACAATGATGGTGACATTTTCTGAAAGCCAGCAAAAATACCTACATTTTGATGTATAATTTGTGGAAGTTGAGTGAAAATTGAGCAAGTAGCAAGAAGTTGTTCGGACATGAAGAGACGACTGCGAAACCTACAGTGGCACACTGGAAGCCAAGTGCATAGCAACCATAACAACGCATGTATTTTCTGAAAAATCACAATTTTGCAACTCAAAACTTAAAGACGGATAAGATGAAAATGGTAACAGATATGAAAAAGCTGAATCATTAATGAATAGCCCAATAATTTGTGAACATTTTAAAGTTTGAATGGTTGTTCTACGTGAAAGTAGGAAAAAGTAGTTAAGTTTCAAAAACAAGCAAGTTTTAGCAGAATTATGGAAGTTTCCCATTCATTTCAATGGGACAAATTAAAGGAAAAAAGCTTAATATTTTAAAAAGTATAATAGCAAAAATACCAAAAGTCATTGCCGGAATTAGCAGAAATAGCAGAATAGTTTAAAATTTGAACAGTGAAAATCGGCTGAAAATTGTGGAAGTAGTTAAGTGCCAAAAAAGTACAAAACAAATAATATAATTAAGCAATAACACTAAGATTTAGCAGAAATACATGTATTTAGCTTTAAATAATGGGTAAGTAAGCAGATACTATAATTTAGCATAATAGTAATAACTTGCACAATTACAATATGGACATGGTAAATTACACTGTATTTATATAGCGCTTTTATGGTCCCTAAGGACCCCAAAGTGCTTTACATATCCAGTCATTCACCATTCACACACTGGTGATGCCAACCTACGTTGTAGCCACAGCCACCCTGGGCGCCACTGGACAGAAATGAGGCTGCTGGACATTACGGACCGGCTCCTCTGACGCCACCACCAGTAGGCACACAATGAGTACACAACATAGAAGGCTCTCACACTCTCACTCTCTCTCTCTCTCTCTCTCTCTCTCTCTGTCCACACACACACACACACACACACACACACACACACAAGCAGCAGCAGCAGAAGTAAGTAGACAAATAGGGCTGTACATACAGTGTTTCCTGTATGTTTCTAGGTAGGCCAAAAAGCCTGGAGCTGCTTAATTTAATCCACCAATCAGAAAGGCTATGTACTTTTCCCCCAAACAGGTGCACTTGTTTTTTACACACATGCAACACAAGGACAGGATTTGTGCAGTCCTATTTTTCATAGTGAGTGACTCCTCTCAAACAAATGGCTACACTTTCCTAACCGTAGGGTCTCAGAACGGTCATTCTTACACTGTTTTGTTCAGAAGAGATGGGGGATTGTCAAGTGTTGTGTGTTTAAAGTAAAAATATGAATTTGTAGAGATACATGGACATGGATGATGGGTTGACTTACAAACCATAAGGAAAGCCCTCCAATATGGAAGTTTGAATGTCTCAACCGTCAGATGTGATGGTGGTTGGTTAGGAGGTCATGCATGACTTGATATGTCAATTTGAAAATTACAGCACTCACAGAGGATTGGCTCCCTGAGGAGCTGGCAGCAGGAATACATATAGAAATACTATGATTACTCAGAACATCATGCTTTGGTAGAAATATTATGTTTTAACACAAATACTATAAAATGGCTGAAATAGTATGATTTGAAGCACAAATGCTGTATTTAGCACAAATACTGAAAAGCAGCAGAAATGCTAAGACTTAGCACAATAGTAATAACTGAAATAGAAAAATTGGAAAAGCAAAATGAACAGCTGAAAAAAATACTTAGACATTCTAAGGCTCCCTCAAATGTAATTGTTGAATGAAAAAAAATCAGCAAAAAAAAGTATAACAGTCAATATCAATCAAAAATATGGACACACATGGAAACACACATGCACAGAGAGACACAGGATCAAATTCAGTCAACCAATTACAAATATATTGAATCTTAAATCATACAATAAGATGCTCCCATAAAACCGCTCTCTAGCCTCTCTTTCTCTCTGTCACACACACACACACACACACACACACACACACACTAGCAGCAGCAGCAGCCAACAGTCAGAGTTGGAGCTGTAATTTGAATCCACCAATCAGAGAGGTTGCATAATTTTTCCCTACCAAAACAGTTTGCTGTTTTACACACATGCAAGCACAGAGACAGGATTTGTGCTGTCTATTTTTTTCATAGTGAGACTCCCCCCTCAAACAAATGGCTATAATTTCCTAACACGTAGGGGCTAGAACAGTCATTCTTAATCCCGTTTGTTCAGAAGAGAGATGGAGGATCTTAAAGTGATGGACAAGTTATCATACAATATGAAGTATTGAAGATATTTGACTTCTAATGTAAATACCATACTGGAGTAGAAACAAAGCGAAAGCTGCCCCTGACATGCCCTCAAACAATGCTTTCTAACTCTAAATCTATTTGGAGTATCGATATCATTCTTTCACCGTAAGAGACCCAGCAGGCTTTGGTGAACAATCATGGAAATTTTTCGGGTCTGTGTGGAAATCCATCAAAAAGATATGACGAGAGAAAAAAAGTGCCTCATTTCCAGAGTTTGAAATCTGAAGAAATCTGAAGCCCGAGGATGAATTTCCTACCCTCAAACAAACCCAATTCATGGCCAAATGGTAATAGGTGAGAAAGAAATTCTTGAATTGTGAGCGTCAGGAGTATCTGAAGATATCACGGGGACAAACCTCATGTCTTAACTTTGCTGCGTTGAGATATGGCGATTTGAAAATGCCTCTCATTAGAGTATCCATCCATGATTTTGAACAAGCTCTCCATTGACTTTCTATACAGGTTCCAGACTTTGTGTTGGTCTGAGGAGATTTCAAGGTTAAAATTCTATTATACTGAAATACTGTAATCAGCACATATACTGTAACATTTTAGAAATTCACCCTTTTTAGATAATACTACCAACATAACACAAATGTTATGATGAGTTGAGCGCTTGGTACTCTGGTGCAGTCAGCACAATCTGAGCTGAACACTCTTAAAACTGGTAGAGATGACCAGTGGACTTCGGAGACATCCCTCAACTCTGCCAATTCCTCATCATACTGTAGACAGCCCCTGTAATGGGCTGTGGGAATCTTCAAGTTGCTGGGTACCACCATCTCCCCAGGACCTGGAGTGGGAGACCAATATCAGCTCCATCCTCAAAAAGACCCAGCAGAGGATTAACTTTTCCTGAGACACTGAGGAGTACAGTCTTCCTAGGGCCCTGCTGATCCCAGTTCTACACTGCAGTCAGCTGAGTCTGTCCTGGTGCTCCTCCATCACAGTCTGAGCCTTGGTGCAGCCACTAAACAGGACAAAATTGCAGACTTCTGGCGGACTGCTCTGGGCAGCAGAAAAGGATTGGTCGGCGCCCCTGCCCTCCATCCAGGATCTGTACCTCTCTCTCAGGCAGGAAGCAGGCAGGGAAAATCATCTAGACCCCTCAGCACCCTGACACTGAACTTTTGATCTGCTGCCCTCTGGCAGACAGTGCAGAAAGCCTGCAGACCAGGACCAGCCTGCCGACACAGGAACAGTTTTCTTTCCCTCGCCACATCTCCCTTCTAAACAGTTGAACTGTCACACTGCTCCACTGCCAGACTGCAACTGCACCTTATGTACATTCTGTAGTATTCATTCACCTCATTTCATTTCTGTATTTCCTCTATATCACGTTTGAATTAGTTATTTATAGTTGGTTTACACAACTTTGTGTATGTATGTATGCATGTGTAATGTATATATAGATACGTGTGTGTGTGGGTGTGTGTGTGTGTGTGTGTGTGTGTGTGTGTGTGTGTGTGTGTGTGTGTGGATTTACATTGCTGTGCTCGAGAGCCACCCATCTGCGGGCACGAATTCCTTGTATTTGTCTCGCACATATTTCTGGCCAATAAACCACGATTCTGATGATTTGGCACAAAAGCCATGATTTGGCAAAAATACTGTGATGATTTAGCAGAAATACTATGATTGGAGCAGTACTAAGATGTAGTAAAAGTACTTTGATTTGAAAGATCCAATTATGGAGGAGTAATACTTTAAAATGGGAGAAATATTGGATACACACACATTCCACAGAGCCTAAAGGGAAAAGTATTTGTGCCATGGAGTCAGCAAGAAGAATGTGAGGGTCCCATATTAGAAAAGCTGGTAAGAGTTTTCAGAATTGTAATAAATGATGAATATGAATTAGTGGTCTGTGATAGTGTATTAATTTGTGGGGCAAAAAAAATATTGTCCAAGGTGGAGTTGAACGAATAATTTGGTTGCAGATTACTCTGTCATTACCAGCTGTACAGGAAAGACAGTGGGCTCTTGAGAAACTGGGGGTGATGAGCAGTCAGAATTAGATCGCGGTGTGAGGCAAAAGGCGCCGTTTTTGGAATTACAAAACGTGGTAACTCCCAAAACTAGGTGGACTCAACAACCCTTTGTACTGGTGGAATCAGCGGACTTTGGTATTTTTGTCTGCGATTTCATTACTCTTTGTACATCCGTCATGCTGAGATATGAAGAAACGACGGACCTCAGATATGATGGCTGGCTGGGGAAGCTGGCGAAATATATAGTAATAGATGTGATTAACATAAATACTACATTTAGCTTGAAATACTGTATTAAGCTTCAATCCTATAAAAAAGCAGAAATACTATATTAAGCACAAAATCCTATAAAAGCAGAAATACTATATTAAGTAATATAAAAATCCTATACAAAATGGTATAAAAAGCAAAAATACTGTAATATGTTTTGTAGAAAACTATAATTAATCAGGAAATACTATATTTGGCAGAAATACTGTAATCCAGTACATATACTGTAACATGACAGAAATTCCTCCACTTATTAGTATTACTGTTATGATGAGTTGAAAGCGGCTGGTACTCTGGTGCAGTCAGCACAATCTGAGCTGAACACTCTTAAAACTGTAGAGATGACAGTGGACTTCAGGAGACATCCTCAACTCTGCCCCCTCATCATATCAGACAGCCCTGTGTCGACTGTGGAGATCTTGAAGTTGCTGGGTACCACCATCTCCCAGGACCTGAAGTGGGAGACCAACATCAACTCCATCCTCAAAAAGACCCAGCAGAGGATGTACTTCCTGAGACAACTGAGGAAGTACAGTCTTCCACAGGAGCTGCTGATCCAGTTCTACACTGCAGTCATTGAGTCTGTCCTGTGCTCCTCCATCACAGTCTGGTATGGTGCAGCCACTAAACAGGACAGGTGCAGACTGCAGTGGACTGTACGGGCAGCAGAAAGGATCATCGGCGCCCCCTGCCCTCCATCCAGGATCTGTACCTCTCAAGAACCAGGAAGCGGGCAGGGAAAATCATCACAGACCCCTCACACCCTGGACACAGACTTTTTGATCTGCTGCCCTCTGGCAGGCGGTACAGAAGCCTGCAGACCAGGACCACCCGACACAGGAACAGTTTCTTTCCCTCGCCATCTCCCTTCTAAACAGTTGAACTGTCACACTCCTCCCACTGCCAGACTGCAACTGCACCTTATGTACATTCTGTAGTATTCATTCCACCTCATTTCATTTCTGTATTTTATGTATATACGTTTAGATTAGTTATTTATAGTTGGTTTACACAGCTTTGTGTATGTATGGGTATGCATGTGTAATGTATATATAGATACGTGTGTGTGTGGGTGCGTGTGTGTGTGTGTGTGTGTGTGTGTGTGTGTGTGTGTGTGTGTGTGTGTGTGTGTGTGTTTACATTGCTGTGCTCGACAGCCACCATCTACCGGAACCAAATTCCTTGTATTTGTATGCACATATACTTGGCCAATAAACATGATTCTGATGACTTGGCACAAAAACCATGATTTAGCAGAAATACTATGATTGAGCAGAAGTACTAAGATGTAGTAAAAGTACTTTGATTTAAGAGAATCCAATTATGGAGGAGTAATACTTTAAAATGGGAGAAATATTGATACACACACATTCACAGAGCCTAAAGGGAAGAGTATTTGTTCCATGGAGTGTTAAGAAGAATGTGAGGTCCATATTAGAAAAGCTGGTAAAAGTTTTGAGAATTGTAATAAATGATGAATATGAATTAGTGGTCTGTGATAGTGTATTAATTTGTAGGGCAAAAACATGTTGTCCAAGGTGGAGTTGAACCCACGACCTTTAGGTTGCAGACCTGTGTTATTACCAGCTGCCCCACTGGGAAAGACAGTGAGCACTTGGGAAACAGGGTGATGAGCAGTCAGAATTAGATCGCGGTGTGAGGCAAAGAGCGCCGTTTTTGAGTTACAAAGCGTCGTGTAACTCCAAAACTAGGTGGACTAGGAGCATAATTCTTGTACTGGGTGAATCAGGCGGACTTTGACTCTGCGATTTTCATTACTCTTTGTACATCCGTCGCTGAGATATGACGAGAGAAGAAACTGCAGACCTCAGATATGATTGGCTGGCTGGGAAGCTGGCAGAAATATATAGTAATAGTGTGATTAAGCATAAATACTACATTTAGCAGAAATACTGTATTAAGCACAAATCCTATAAAAAGCAGAAATACTATATTAAGCACAAATCCTATAAAAGCAGAAATACTATATTAAGCAATATAAAAATCCTATAAAATGGTATAAAAAGCAAAAATACTGTAATATGATTTGGTAGAAAACTATAATTAATCAGAAATACTATACTGGGTAGAAATACTATATTTAGCACAAATCTTATAAAAATAGCAGAAATAGTATGATTCAGCACAATAGTAATAACTTAAACAGAAAAATTGGAAAAGCAAAATGGACAGCTGAAAAATGCTGAACATGCTAAGGGTCCTTCAAATGTACATGTTAAATGAAAAAAAAACTCAGCAAAAAAAGTGTAACAGTCACACAATCACAAATATGGAAACATATGGAAACACACATGCACAGAGAAACACACACAGGATCAAATTCAGTCAACCAGTCTAAATATATTGAATTTAAATCATACAATAAGATGCTCCCATAAAACTCTGTCTGCCTCTCTTTCTCTCTCTCTCTCACACACACACACACACACACACACACACACACACACACACACACACACACACAGGAGAGACAAGCAAGTTTCTAGGTCAGTCAAGCAGCCTGGGAGCTGCTAAATTTGAATCCACCAATCAGAGAGGCTGTGTACTTTTTCCCATAAAACAGGTGCAGCCGTTTTTACACACTCAGCACAGAGAAAGACAGGATTTCTGCAGTGTATTTCTCATAGTGAGGATTCCTCTCAAACAAATGGCCATAATTTCCTAACCGTAGGGGCTAGAACGGTCATTCTTACACCGTTTGTTCAGAAGAGATGGGGAATCTTAAAGTGTTTACAATTTATCATTAAAATATGAATTATTAAAGATATTTGACTTCTAATGCACCATAACTGAGTAGAGGCAAGCGAAAACTGCCTTGACTTGCCCCCAAACAAAGCTTTCTAACGCTAAATCTATTTGGAGTATTGATATCATTCTTTCACCGTAAGAGACAGCAGGCTTTGGTGAACAGTCATGGAAATTTTCAGGTCTCTGTGGAAATCCATCAAAAGATATGACGAGAGAAAAAAGTGGTTCATTTCCAGAGTTTGAAATCTGAAGAAATCTGAGCGAAGGACGAATTTCCTACCCTCAAACAAGTCTAACTCATTTCAGAACGGTAATAGGTGAGAAAATAATTCTTGAATTGTGAGCGTCAGGAGTGTCTGAAGATATCACGGGGACAAGCCTCATGTCCTAACTTCGCTTCGTTAAGGAGATATGACGATTCGAATATGCCTCTCATTACAGAAATCAAGCGATGATTTTGAACAAACTCTCCATTGACTTTCTATGGAGAGTTTTCTGACTTTGTGTTGGTCTGAGGAGATTTGCCAAAATTCTATAAATTTCACAACAATGATGGTGACATTTTCTGAAAGCCAGCAAAAATACCTACGTTTTGATGTATAATTTGTGTGGGTTGAGTGAAAATTGAGTGAGTAGCAAGAAGTTGTTCGGACATGAAGAGAAAATTGCCAAAGGTACAGTGGCTCACTTAGAACCAACTGCATAGCAACCATAACAACGCATGTATTTTGTGAAAAATCACAAAGATGAAACTCAAAACTTAAAGAGGATAAGATGAAAACGGTAACAGATATGAAAAAGCTGAATCATTAATGAATAGCCCAATAATTTGTGAACATTTTAAAGTTTGAATGGTTGTTCTAGGCGAAAGTATGAGAATGTAGTTAAGTTTCAAAAACAAGCAAGTTTTAGCAGAATTGTGGAAGTTTCCCATTCATTTCAATGGGACAAATTAAAGGAAAAAAGCTTAATATTTTAAAAAGTATAACAGCAAAAAATACCAAAAGTCATAGCCGAATTAGCAGAAATAGCAGAATAGTTTAAAATTTGAGCGGTGAAAATCGGCTGAAAATTGTTAAAGTAGTTAAGTGCCAAAAAACGTACAAAAAGTGGCAACTGGAATAATAATAAAGAAGAAAGAGAAACAGGAAAACAATAGTGTGGATGCCTCCAGCATCCACACAATTTGCATTTCCTGCGAAAATGCAGTGTGGATGCTTTAAAGCTGAAGCTGTCTGGTGAAAATAGTTGAAAATAGCTGAAGAAATCAAAGTCAGTGATTAACAAGTTGTTGAATTTTAATTACGTTGCAGAACAACATCAAGTTAACAAAAATGTAATAACTTAGCAGAAATGCAATAACTTAGAAGAAACATAACAATTCAGCAGAAATGTTGTAGTTTACCAGAAGCTACAACTTAGCAGAAATGAAATAATTTAGAATAACATAACTTAACATAACATCACATAATAAATAAAAGTAGTGTAACCTAGCAAAAATAATATAATTTAGTAGAAAATTAAAAACTTGGCAGAAATATTACAAGTTACCAGAACTGCTATAATTTTGCAGAAATGTAATAATTAGGCAAAACTGTCAACAGATAACAGCTGAAAAGGCTAAAGTAACCTCAAAGTTACTTGTTTATCTGTTAAAATTACCAGAAACATTAGAAAAGGAAGAAAATCAGCCAGCAGATAAACTGATGTGGAACAAAACCAAGGAAAATAACAGAGTTTACACAGCTGGTGAAATCTAAAAATGGCAAAAAAACAAAAACAAAAAAACAAACAAAACAAACAAAAAAACCCCAACACAAAACAAAACCCACACAAACAACATTTAGGTAATAAATGCACAAGATGCTGCGGTCAGAGATAAAAACACCCAAAAATAATGTTATTGAAATGCCAAAGAGTGACAGAAAGTTTAGAAAGTAGAAAACCAGTAGTAGAAAAGTAGAACATTCAAATATATTTAGAAACATATGATACAAAATATTTACTCAGTTGTTTCCAATGATTACAATAATGGCATACAGAAATAAAAATCCCATTTGGGACAAACAGAAAAATATTAATAGAAAATGCAAATCAAATGAATCTAACATCTATACAAACAACTGAAGCATCTGTTGGAATTGTGAACATATCCTTGTTTGCCATGTTTATGTTTATGGCCCTAAGATGCGCAGACACATGATAGGCTATTAACTGCAAAAATATACACATATATAAACAGCAAGTGAGAGAAAAATATATGCTCTGATTTGGAGCTTTGTGTAAATACCATTTGGCAAGGATAAACAACATGTTCCAATGCCACGTTAAAATTTTCATAAGCTTCATTTTTTCAGTTAGTTTACAGTTTCCTGATTTTATGATAAATATGGTACCAATCTACAAAATACTGTCGAAATGAAGTCCACATTTTGATATATTTGAGGTGTAGAGAGTCACACAGCTGAACAATCGATGTGCATATTTAAAGAAACAGGGATCAAATAAAGAACATTATTGTGGAATAAATTACAGTGAAAATAATCACTGCTTTGCGTTAAAGAGTGACTTATGATGAGGTATTAATTGGGTTAACTTTACCTCTAACAGCTTTTCACATAGTGCTGTGACCAGGATGAAATCCATCATAAAGTAACTGTAAACAGTAGAACCATTAGCATGAATGTTATGGTTCTACTCTGATCAAAACAAAAAGTCAGCTGTGTGACCTGATATAAAATATAAAAGAGGAACATATATAAATTGATGTGACCTTTATGAACTTTTCAAAATGACTTTATATGTCTGACCCATTATCTATATATATTAGAGCAGATGTCGAAAACCACTGTTAGACCTAGTCTATACTAATGTAGTTACTGACACCCCATACTAAGGCAGGATTCATACAAACACACATTATTTATTCTCTTAAACATTTTCTTTTTCACATTTTAAGATTGTGTAATTTCTATAAAGAATATGTCTAATAGTGCAATAGATATAGTTATTTAAATGTCCATAATAATGACATGATCATTTTTGTACATCCTACAATTCAAGATTTAGAGCTGTGTGTTTGTATGAATTCAGCTTGCTATACTTATAGACTTAGATATATTAATCCACTATTTACCCAAACAAGTTACATTGTTTGGGTAAATAGATTGGGTTTAATCCTACAAAATAATTTTTCAACAATAAAAAAAAAACAAAAAACATCTAGACATTAATCCAGAGTTCAGTTTCATATGTCTGATATTGTTTGTTAAATCTGGTGACACAAACACAGTCAAAAATTCATTGCTAGTGTGACATGTGGTCCTTTTTGCCTTTAACCAATGATATGCTGGTTACTTGGACCAGTTTAGTATTTGCTGTCACAGAGGAATGTTAAATCCAAAAGACAAAACTGAAAAAAATATGTTAATTGCAAACATGTTTTTGCTTAGTAAAAGGACTGAAATTACATGGAAACTGTCACCTTAAAGCCTCATTGTAAATATCATCACAAACAGATGTTTTACACACAGTTAACAAAGCTCCACCACATCCGATCACTGCATATAAATCTAAAATAAATAAATAAAATAAATAAAATAAAATAATAATAAAAAAAATTAACACAAGGAAGACTTTTGATTTAATAACTAAGCTTAAAATAAGTTTTACCTTTGAATATTTGTGGGAAAAATCTGATACTACCCCAAGAATTCAAAGCCACACTGGAAACGATGACAGGCTTGCAGCCCTCTGTCTTCCTGGAGTGAGGTGCCTGATCAGTAGCAGTCAGTTGACAGAAGTCGGTGTCTGTAAGAGTGGCCAAACACTGATACTCTGTCCACTTGCGTAGAGTCTAAGAAGCTGGAATGCAGGCACACTGTACGAGCTTGTTCTAAAAAAATACAGAAAAAGGAACATTTTATTTGTGTTAAGGCCTAAAAACTAGAAATAAGTTATAAAATGGACAATGTTGAAATACCTTATAGGTGCTGCAGGCCACATAACCAGAATCCAGAGCAATCTCACACTCACATGATGGTGAGGAAAGACATGAGCTCTGCAATGAGGTTTGAATGTCTCAGTTGGGACACTGAAGAACTCAGAAGACAGCAATACCTGCACAGAGAGACAGAGTAGAAAAAGCATAGATTTGTAATCCATAATGTGAATTAAAACTCAAAAGTGTCAACAAGTATAATCATTTGAGTGTGGAATTCTTTATGCAATAAACAGGATTTAAATTAATTAAATGAATTAAAAGCAATGACATTTTTTTTTTTAATCAAAGATAAAGAATCATACCTCTCTCTGCTCTGAGGATCACTGAGCATCTCTGACAGGAAATACAGTTTCCTCAGTATGAGTCATCATTGATGGTCTCAGAGGTGTGTAGTGTGGCAGCATGGTGATGGTCTCCAGATCAGGCAGGAGGTCAGGTGATGGGTGTGTCATCTTCTCCATTGAAGACACACTGGTATGGCAGTTCATAACACAGCAGTCTCCTTGTGGCATGTAGTTATCTGTGCAGTCCAGCACTGATGGATCAGGTTTGGCTCAGCAGTTCATGAAGATGGTGTTAAGATGTTGTTGTTTCAGCTGAGGATGGTGAAGTTTGAAGGTTTTCCCACAAAGGAAACAGAACTGTGTGTGCCCTGTCTGAAAAAAATGCATCTACAAAACATAAAGTGCTTTTAACACCACCCACCCTCCCCACCCACCCATCTCAGCCCCAAGTGTCTATGTAATGCTGGTATGGGGTGTCAGTTACTAAATCTAATTAGTGCGTCAGAAAGCGGGGCTACAGCTAAAGCCCCGCTTTCTGATGTCTTTGTTTATTAGCAGCTTTTTCCAGCTGCTCAGAGAATTCTGACTTGGCCTTTATCCACCCAAACCCAAACCCACCCGGATAAAGGCCAAGTCAGAAAATGGATGCAGAAACTTTCCATGTACTTCTAAATCAGTTTTATACATATTCTGTAAGCTGTAAAATGTTTTTCTCTACATAATGAATCATTATAGACATCTCTGGTAGCCTAAAGATAGTTTTAAACTTTTAACATTTTTTTACCTGTAAAACATGATAAGCAAAACTCATTCATTCCCAAAACGTTTGATTCTACAAAATCTACTATAATCAAGAAAATATAATTTTCTGTTATTATTCATGTGACCCATAATAAATACCTGCATTTATCTGGGATTTATTTATTTACTATTTCATATTTGAAAGCCCTTTGAGGGGAAGCTCTCGTTTGTTGAGATACATACATCAGAGTAAAAAAGTATCAACAAAGGAGATGACAATTAACATCCATGAAAAATGCATTAGTAGATTTAGTCATTTAAAACATGAGAATAAAAATAAATTATGTCTGTTTAATACTTTTTGCAGCATATTTCAGATCTGAGGTGCATGATAACAGAAAGCAGATCTCCCTGCTCTGCATGAAGTACAGCCATGATTTGGTGAAATGATTAATAACATTGCAATAAGAAAGGGTCTTCTTACAGACAAAGTAGGGAAGACAATATGAAGAAATAAGATTTTTCAATGAAAAATCTTTTTAAACTCTACAATCAGTAAACTCTGTAACAAACATGATCTGTAATTGTTTCAAAACTCACCAGACGACTTCATGATTGGCTGGAGGACAGGACACAAAACACAGGGTTGTGGTAACTGTAATATGTCCTCAGGACACCTGAATGGAGACTGTGCTGTGGCTGAGAAATAAAAATGAGGTCAAGCAGGGTGTTCTTGTCTGTAGTGGCAGAAGTGATCAGCTGTGAATACCCTCTAGACTGAAACTGCTCCAGAATCTGTTTTCTTCCACTCTGTAACTGGTTCTCATTAAAATCTCCACACACAATTATTGGGTGACAGTCCATTATTTCAAGTGAATCTAAAAGACTTACCAGGTTTTGCATGAATGGTGTCAAACTGTAGTCTGGAGGTCTGTACACAACAGCAATGAGCGCGGGGAATGGAGCCTGAACCTTTAACACTAAGAACTCAAGATCAGTGACATTATGCAGATACTGTTTTACCTGAACCTGAAAATGATTCCTCAAATACACAACAACTCCACCACCACTTCTGCTGGCCATGTGAGGAAAGTTTGTGTAGGACACATGTCTGTTGCGTTTGAACATGGTGTAGCCGTCCAAATGAAGACTGTCTGCAACAAAGGAGCCTTGGAGGTGAGACTCAGTGAGACACAAAACATCTGCTAAACACATTTCATGATGACTCTTGATGTCACTGATGTGAGATGGCAAACCCTCCGTATTGTGATGGATCAGTGTAAGAGTGTCAGGTCTGCTGGCTGTTTCTCTGACCTGAAGAAGAGGCATCATTTCCTCAACACTGGCTTGTCTCATGGTTTGGAGCGCTGCAGTTACCTCGGGATTGGCGTAAATCTTTTTCTCATCCAAGTCCTGTAAATAGAGTCCACTGAGAGACGTCACCCTGCTGAGAGCAACATAAGCCATACCTGGTTCAAAAATGTTCTTCATTGAAACTACAGCTGTCTGTGTTGTAAGACCCTGAGTTTTGTGGATTGTGCAGGCAAATGCTAGCTTTACAGGAAACTGTCTGCGTACCGCTCCTTTAAACTTCAGACTCTCCTCTGCTCTCTCAATATAAACCAGGTCATCAGATGCTGCATTAGCACTGCGGTTGTGTCTCATAGGCTGCCGGTTGTCCATTCTGAGCCCCAGTTTAATTATTTGTCCATCATTTTCAGATCTCACCACCTTTATCAGTATACCAAAAGCACCATTGACCAAACCGTTTAGTGTGTCCAAGTTTCTGGTCAGCATCACTCGAGCTCCTTCAGCAACATTCAGGGTGTCGGGTAAATCATTTAAGCCCACCTGTAAATGGTTTGTCTCTTCGTGCCATTCTGCCTGTACATTTATCCTTCTGGAAATCGTCTGCATTGATGATTATAATGTTTGAATGAAGCTTCTTGAGCGTATCTGTGTTGTGGGATTCCACATTCTTGTTGGTGGCATAAATGTGTAAGACCTCGATTGGACATTCTTCTGGTGCAGTCACAGCCTGTGACAACAAATCTCTGTCGCACTGAGAAAGCTCATCTGTCTTTTCTTTGATTCTAATCCTGTTCAACATCTCTGCAAAGGCCACATCATCTTTCTGACGCATGATCTCGGTTAGAGTGATCATCTGAAAATGTTCCTGCCATAGGTCAATCTGTTCTGGATCATAAACACAGAGAGGTTTAGACTGTCGCACTGGTGGCAGCTGGTAAAAATCTCCAACAGCTAAAACTGACATTCCACCAAAAGGTCTCTGAGTGCCTTTGATTTGTTTCAGTCTTGCATCCACATAAGCAAAAAGGGTTTTGAAACCATTGAAATCTCATCAACAACAATAATTTCAGCATTTATAAGCTCACATCTGACTTCATCTAGTTGGTTACCAAGTCCTTGAATGGGTGGTTTCAGACTCCTGGGTAGTTTCAGTAGAGAATGTAACGTAGAGCCATTGATAGAAAAAGCTGCTGTCCCGGTAAATGAAGTCAGTAAAACAGTTGGATTTGATATGTCAGCTTCTTCTGCATTAGCAGGCAGTCTGCTCAGGATCTTTGATGCTTCAGAGTGAATACATTTAATCAGATGTGACTTTCCAGTTCCTGCACCACCGTTGATATAGAAGAAAAATGGATCTGGGTTCAAACCACAAACTCGCTGAATACACCAGTCTCTTATAGCATAGAACACGCAGGCCTGCTTCTGGTTCAGATTCTGATACATTACACGTACCACAGCGGGATCTACTGCAGGTTGTTCTCTGATGGCTCTGATCTCTGTTACAGCATCAGACTGACGACTGTAGTCGGGAACATTCTCCTGTTCGTTCTCATCATCAGAATGTCTCTCAGGAAGATTCTCATCACATTGCAGCCTCACAACTTCAGATTCAGGAGCCAGATTACACCATTCATCAATCACAACATCCCTATTTTGTTCAAACTCTTCCAGTGCACTCTCAATATCCTCAGAGTTCTTCTCATACTTGTCTTTATTTCTCTTCACAACCCTTTTCACAGACTCACTGTGGTCTGAACATGGAAGTCGTACAAAACCTGAGTTGTAGAAGGACTGATAGGTTTGGAACCCTTGTGGTTTCAGTTCCTGCTCTGATCTGTGTGGAAGGTAAAGTCTCAACAGTCGTCCATAATATTGCTCAGGGTCTTTTCCTGTGAACAGTGGTAATACCTGATTATAGCTGGTTTATCATTCTTTCGCCTTTGTACAAATCCAAGCTGATTTAGAAGAGGAAGCACATCTTTTCCTTCATTTGGACCACTCACCAACCGGCACAAGGCAGCAAAATCAGCCAGTGACATTTCCTCATATTCTGGTGTCTCAGGTCTGCATTTGTATTTATCACTCAAACTTGTCATCCAAATATTACAACTGTCATGTGTTGTGGATTCCAGGTAGCTCATCGGGCGACTCATTTTACTGGGTTATCATCTGTTGGTACAAATACAACACTGCGGGAACATTTTTTCATTTTTAGGCCACAGACTCGAGTCACACACTCCTGTGCACTGATTTCTCTCTTTTTGAATAAGCCTGCATCACAGCTCTCATTTCATCACATTCATTGACCGTGTTCTTATCAGAGTTATCAATAACTGTCTTCAGGTATTCAGAGAGGCCAGATTCTTTCTTCGTTATATATTTACAGAGATATTCTATACATGAATAGGCATTCAATATTAACGAGACATCTAAATTAGAGTTCCAGGCTTCAAGCAGGTCTGAGTTGTAATTGTTGATCCAACAGTCCTTTGGGTCACGTTTCAGAATCAGCGCTGTTTTCTTGTTTATGTCTTGGAGGCATTGCTCATACTCATTCATTGTCAAGTTGCATCGTGACAGAATCTGCTCTATGGTGAGAGAAGCAGCTTCAGGTTCCTTCAGCAGGTTCATCAAAGGTCTGAGTTTTGCTTTTGCAGCTTCAGTGTCTGAATCCTCATCCTGTCTCACAATCATTGTTCTTGTGGATGGTGGTTTTGGAAACCCAAATCTACAACCAGAGTTCACACTCTTAAAGCATGTCTTTGTGTGGTTTTTGCTGTGCTTTTGTAGTTCAGCGACTTTTTTGTGCAGTTCAGGCTGTTTTTCTGGATCAGGGAGTTGAGCTGAGATGTATCTGTCCACAAAGTCACAGACAGTTTGGTCATCATCCACATCTACTTCTACCTTTTCTCTAATCCACAGCAACATGTGTATATGAGGACTACCTCTGTGCTGGAACTCAACTCTGTAAAAGTAATCAATGATTTCACCAAGGGGTGTGCAGGAGAAAAAAGCAAATCTCTGAACAAAGCCTCAACACGCTTTATCAAACATTCGCATGGTGGTTACTGGATTTGATCTTAGAATTTCACACTTTTCTGACCAGTCCAGGGCTTCAAAATCAACCTCTTCACCTTGCTGTCTCTCTTTATTGCTTGAATCACTTCAGGCCATCTCATCTCAGCAGCAGAGAAAGTGACAAAGAACTGAGGTGTTCCTATTTGACGGACCATACTGAATAAATCTCTGGTAGTTTTCTGCCAGTAAGCTGGAGTTCCTCTGAGTGGCTGCATAAATCTGATTGCATCTTTATTTCTTACCAGCTTTTCTACTTCTGTCTTACTTTGTAACATTCCTGATGTGATTTTGCGTCCATCTTTGGTCATAGTTTTACCTTTCCTTAACTGTATTGTCATGCTGGAATTAGCCAAGTGTATTTCAGTGACAAACTGTGAGAAAAAACAGGTAATTTGTGTCTTTAGCAAATCTTGCATCAATGTTGAAAAGCCTTGACTTGAAGTAAGCACTTGGTGTGAGTTTAAGGCGTCTCTTTTCATCCAGTGTATTCTGACCAGTAGGAAACTGCACAGGAAATGCCATGGCTTCCAAATGAGGAGTTCTGAAGAAGCTAACAGGATTGTTTCTTTCTGCAGGAGCCACACAATATGTGTTATCAGTGAAACAGAGAATCTCTTCTGAAATGTCAACAGGCTGCAGACAACTTTCTAGAGCAAAACCTCCATTGTTCAAATCACTTTCTGGTTCCTCTGGATTTTGTTCCTCTGGTTGTTCATCACAGGATTGCATATTAATAGCTTTGTTCACTTTCAGACTCACTTTCACACAAAAGGGCATCTTTTTCATAGTTGTCAATTTCCATTAAATCTGCTTCATCATAATCATCACTTCCCATGCTGGCTTCATCACTGCTGTCATCATCAGGCAACGTGGGATCACAAAGCAATGCATCATCTCTGATAACAATATCTGTGTACTGTGGATGAATTTGTTTCAGTTTACGCAGGGCTTGGATCAGTTTAGACCAGGTGACAGTCTGGAACAGCTGATGGCCTTTGTAGCACAGTCGTCTTTTTAGCTTGATCCTCATTATCTGTGATTGGTTTCTGAGCCGAGGTAAAGAATCAACTGTTTGTTGGACTTCAGATGGTACACACACACATTACCACGTATGAGTCTTTGTCTGCCCTTTGGAAGAGGAATAATCTTTGCAAATGGTATGCATTTGGCAATCAGATGTCTCTCCAGAATGTTGAGATCACACAGTTCAGCTGGAATATCCTGCAGTTCTAAACCATTGACAGCAGCAAGCCTTGGCATGCGTCCACTTTTGAGGAACTGTGACACGTGTGACAGATATACTCCTTTTTCTCTCATCAGGAAAGCTGCAGTGATCATTACATGCTTCATCACACATATGAACAAATTTACCAGTTAGACACTGCTGAGCTACAGTTTCGTGTTTTGAGTAATTGTTTCTTTTGCAGATTTTCACCTGATTAGGAAAAGAAGCTTTTAGACAAACAGTACAAACATAAGATGGTGCTGATTTAATGTTTGATCTGAAACGAGATATGGCCTCATTCATTAAAGTGTTATCTGACTGACACTGTAAACTTTCAGCTGGTCGATGCATCTGACGATATTTTCTTTTTATTTCATTGCACATCTGATATTATGCATCTGTCTAAAAGAAAAATGTTCCAATATTTTACTCTCATTCGTTCTCTCATATTGTCCTTGTGTTTCTGCTGAAATTGTCTCTTTCTCCATAACGTTTAATCATGTAAGATCGTTTTTTCTGTTTAAATTCTTCACTTTCTTTATATAGATTATATACATATGACCTCATGTAAGCTTTATGTTTCTCTCTGAATCCAGCACTGTCTGTATATTCTTCTTATGATACGTTCCTTCTGCTGTTCTTTGAACATAGGAGATTGTCTATAAGATTCTTTATATGTTTTTCTCATTTGTTCCTTCTGCTTTTCTCGGAAAATGGGAGATTCTCTATATGTTCTTGTTAATTCTGCTTTTCTCGGAATAGAATCTTCTTTATACATCCTTATGACCGTTCTCTTTTTCTCTCTTAATTTCAGCACTATCTCTATAGATTTTTCTAAAATGTTCTCTCTGTTTCTCTCTATATGTAGCATTGAGTTTATACAGATTATTTTTGTACACACTCTTTTTCTGTCTGTGATCAGAATCATGAGACTTTCTACTAGAATCTTTTTTCTTTGCCTTAAAGCTTTCATCAAAAGTGTACATCTGTCTTTCTTTCTTTTTCTGATTTTCCTTTCTCTGTGGAAGATTTTCTTGGACCAATAATCGTCTCCTCATTTTTCTCCTTTGCTGTTTATTAAGCTTCAACAGTTTATGTGAGAGTTCCTCTGTTGTCTCAGTCAAACAGGAGGCAGTGTTTAAATCATTCTGAGGAACAGATTCTTTTGTTACCTGAGTGTCTCTTACAGAAGATGCAGGGGTTTCTATTTCTAAATAATCATAAGGACGATTGTTCAGCTCAGCAGCTGGCTCATTTGAATAATCCACTCTGGATGACATCACTTCAGTGGCTAAAGTGTCGGTCACAGTTTTCTGTGTCTGCTCAGTGGATTTTGGGGTTTCAAATTCAGGTTCATTTAAAGCTGGTGCTGGAACAGTTGTAGCTGTTTGTCTGTTTTCATCAGCATCTCTTTGGTCATCAGGGTTTTCACTGTGAAACTCGACAGGCTGTAGCTCATAAGTGCAGGATGGCGCGATGCTAAACATTCGGTACAAGCGTTTGATCCTGTCAATCATGTCGTTAAGACGTGTGAATTTTAACATAACTGCAGTTCCACCACTTACAGCTAGCGACAATGGCATTCCTGTAGACTTACGTGGGTGAGGGTCAAAATATGCGTATTCACCAGAAGTCAGCCTGCAAACTGCGATCACCGTTCCTCCCATGACTAGCAAAGCGTAGCGAACCTCTGAAGCCAAACACTGTAGTCCCTGTTCAAGGCTCGGAAGATGATTTGTACCATCAAATGTGCCGTAACGAGCAAACTGAGACATATCCACTTGATACTCGTGTCTGCGGCTGGTGACCACTGTGGGAAGCTCATCACAGGCTAGAAACACGCTGTTCACAAACCTCTTTCTGGCATCTGAATACACGGTATGGCCTTTGTCCAACACACGGTTAAGATCTGCTCTGGTAATGAATTCATCCTCATGTAGGAATGAGAGGAAAACCAAACTGTTCGCCATGCATTGCTTATTCCTGTACTTTCCATACCTAGCAGAGGCCTGGCTTCGGGACGCACAGATGCTACTCATTCGTGGACGACTTTCAGTGTTTGTAACCTGTACATGAGACGGTCCTGGAACTTCTCCATCATGCTGCGTTTGCACAGTTACCTGGGGTTCAGTCTGGATTACCTGCTGTACTTTAGCATCTGGCACACATGCTGAGGGAACACCTCTCTTTACCACATCTGCATAAGACACTGCAGGCTGTCTGAACGCTGCTCTGCACTTCTGGACTGGGAATACTTGTAACAGACACCTTTACCTCCTCACCGCTCTGAGAAACATTTACCTGTTCTTTCTGCTTTCTGCCATCTAAGCTTCTGGGACTGCGACCTTTGACCTTTTCTTGGCATTTTGTGCAAGTACAAACTGGACCTTATATGTATATATACAAATGTAAACAAAACTCAACCTGTAAACACTGAAAAACTGATTCCTCAACTTTCTCTTAAATCAGAGCTTTATCAGAATTGATGTAAAGGCTCACTTAAATACAAACTCAATATTTAGTTTAACTTATTTAAAGTTCTTTGAAAACACTTTGGTCTGTTTTATTGTACCTTTTCAAAAACTGTATATTATTACTTCTATTTTTTAACCAGACTGGATAACAAATTGGTCTATACTTCTGTAAAGTAATATGCAGAATAAATCTCAACAATCAACAGGCTATAATTAAACTCTTAGCTTTTAAGTAGACTTTGTGTAAATCTTTCAGATATTTAAAATTTAAAGCAAATATAAGGAGCTGTGATGGTGTGGTGATCAGATGACAGGCTATGGGGATTCTTCAGCTGGATGTTCTGCAGCAGTCAGGAAACAGGAAGTCTGGGTTCTCAGGGCAGCCTCTAGATGACAACTGTAACTGAATACTTACACTGAGTGACAAAAAGGGTTTGTCCTTAAATAATAATAGTATAAACTTGTAGTCAAATGTTATAGCCAATGAAACAGACTTGAAAAATATATTTGGATCCAATTTATTGTTTATGTGAATATAAGTCTGAATGTATGTATTACAAAATAACCAGATTATCTTATTACAAATAAACCTTGAAAAAGGTGTATTTTATATAATTTATCAAAGTAACAGCACCCGTAAGCAAACTATCAGTGTTTATTCCAAAGTGTAATGTAAAAATTAAAATGACAAATGTAGGGCTCTGTAAGTAGTTTCTACAGTGAGTTCTACTGTACTGTAATTCTATTACTGTATATTCAACTTTTTACTTATAATTTCCAGCAAAATGACTGGATGTGAGAGAGTTTAACGACAGGAAAGATGGAGCAGTGAGGCGGAGATCTCTCAGAATTCTGAAAACAGATTGACGAAGTTCTGGTAACTTCAATTCCAAAAACTTAGATTCTGGTAAAACTTGATTTCAAGTCACAGGATTGCGTTTCAACTCAGGTTCAAGCTTGTCAACTTAGATAGAGCTCATGGCGGAGAAATGATAGAAGATAGAATGGCTTGTCAAAAAGATGGAGCAGGGAGAGGGAGAGTGATAGGACAGACTGAATTGCTTGTTAATGATAGAGGGAGAGGGTTTTCTGCAGCAGGTCACCTGTAAGACAGAAAGAAAGTGGAATTAGACACACTTCCAATAAAGCTGGCTTTACTGTATTTTTCAGACTATAAGGCACATTTAAAAGCCTTTAATTTTCTCAAAAATAGACAGTGCACCTTATGTATGGTTGTGTTTACTGATTTCAAACCAATTCTATGTGGTACACGGCACTCATGGCATCTGTCAAATGTTTTAGTATGACTTTGGTAAGCTACAAAGCAGCACCACTTGATGTATTGTTGGAAACATGGCTACCATAGTCAGCACCCTCGTGAGAGTAATTCGTACTGTGCTTCAACATAATATGGTGTGTGTGTATATAAGGGCCTGGCACCTGTTGAGAGCCATGCTTATGAAGCAGATTTCAAACTGATCAATCCACATTCATCAATACACAAATCCTGAAAAGTGAGTGAATTGTTCTGTATTTTATGTCTTACAACTGAACAATTTTGAGAGTTATTGTAAATGAGTTGAATAAAGTTTGACTTATCTGTTTTGTTTGACTTAATGTGCCTTAGAATTTAGTGCGCCTTACAGTCCGAAAAATACAGAACATATATATCATTACACCCTGAAGAGTTGTACAGTACATTATTAGATTCAACTGAATGAAAATGTTTAACATATGGTGGTGGAACATTTCTAAGGACATTTTGCATTCTATTAACACAATAAAAACAAACAGAGTCTGTAAACCAAGATGTGGTGCTACAGTAACTTACTGTAAACATTATATGGTCAAGCTAAACCCACACAATGAAGTCAGAGCAGACAGTTTCAGACCACCTGGTTTAAACTTACTTCACTCAACTCAAACTCAACTCACATGTTCCTAAATGCCCAAAGGTCTCAAATTCCCGATTCTGTGTGTACTTACCTGGTACAACACTATATCATAATGTCTGGGGAGCCGTTAACATAAAAGTAAAAATAATTTACTCAGTATGACTTTTGGCAAAATGAAAAATTTGGAGACAGATGACTCCTATACAGCAGTTTCTACATATTTCAGTCAAATATGGGGCATGTTTAATACACACCCGCTAAATCTACAATAAACTTAGCATGGCGATATTAGGGCCTAATTAAAAATGTAGTATGATGATAAGAGAGATTTGTAAGTCTGGAAATATTTTCATAGACTTTTCTATTATTTGATAATTGCCAAGAGCTGTGCTGACTCACAGCACTAAACTGAATCTCATATAATGAGAAACATTTCCCAGCACTGCACATCAGACAAACCTTTACTTACCAGACTTGAGACGATCAGATCAGCAGTCTAGAGAAAGGAAACAATTCATCAGATCACTGTTTGATGATTCAGACTGTGGAGCCTCTTCACACACAATCCAATTTACTGTGACACAAATTAACTAGTAAAATCCTCAATTACTTTAAGGCTTTATGAGCTTACTGTAGTGTAAAGAGGAGATAAATGAACTGCAGCGTCTCATGGCTATAGCATGTGTAATAAAAGCATTCATTACTACAGAAATGCAAAGAATAGCCATCAATTGGCACAAGTGCAGGATATACCAAATATTTCCTACACAGAAGCCTTGTGGCTCCAACATTTTCTACAACAGGTCAGTGCTAATAAAGTGTGAAAAAAACCAAACTTTTTCAAAAATGTTAAATACAAAGTAATTATATAAATCAGAAGCAACAGAAAACCTCATCATGTCTGACATGAATATGTAAATCTTAAAATACATTTAAATATTAACATGTTACAATAGCAGAGGTGCACCATGTTTTGTAATTAAAATTAAATGTCTTAAAATATTACACTAAAAAGTCATTTCATTGTACCTGTTGCTAGGAATATTTATGAATTTTGCAGTGTACCTTTTTGGCAACTTTTCTATCTAATTTTAAAACACATTATATTCACTAAATAAGTAATAAACTAATTAGACACACTGGCTGTAATGTACCTAACAATGTCCACTCACACCTCTGGTTCTCTTCGTTTTTATTACTGTTAAAGCTTAAAGCTATTTATACCGAGTCAGGCAAAATACTTCTACAATGTTCTGACTTTAATGTAATACATCAGAATTTGAGAGACAATATAAATCAATACCTGTGCAGCTCTTAAGTGTTTGAGCAACCACTTATACTGACTCCCCTAAAACACTTTAATTGTTTTGTCTGCTACTTAAATCCACAAACATAAGGACAAAATGAACAACTGTATAAAGACATCTGACATTTAGTTATGTTTGGATTTGATAAGCCATAAGAAATTTAAATCATACATAAATGGGCTATTAAACTTCAGGGACATTTTCAGGGAGAGTCAGAGGGTCCTGTGTGGGGCTTTGCTGCTACAGGTCACAAATCCTGTGTGTTTGCCAATCAGTAAATGGAAACATATCACAAAGGTCAAACTACTGTATTTAAGTTGTCAAATGTGCTACGCAATGCCAGGTTCATACTGCTTCAGTTACAATCACTGTTTACTTACCAGCAAAGGCAAAACCAAAGATCTCTTTCACTCTGTGTAACAAAGACAAAGCACAAAAATACAGAATGAGACAACTCAGATCAGCATCACAATCAATACTTCTTTGTTTATCAATCTGTTATTAGTCCAAAGATTCAACTACACTTCTTTGTTTACCACAGCAACAAACAACTCACCTCTTTTTTTTATGCTACACCTTATTAAAGATTACTGTCTTCATTAAGGTAAAAAAAAAATAAATTGTGGTTTCATCCATTTGTAATAAGCCACACAAGTTTCTCAGTTATGTGATAGCTCTATTAGTTTGGTGGTGCTATTAGATAACACAGATTTAATAAGCAATGATTTGCTACACCTAGCACTGCACACTTTATCAAATTGATAAAGTTTAATTTAAAAGCATGAACAATCATAAATGAAAGCTTGGATGATATATTTGTAGGCTTCAACATTTCAGTTGGTCTGCATTCAAATTCTGCTTCCTAAAAATATTATCACCTGCACACAGTATCATTTAGTATCATTTAATATGCTGTTGTTTTAAATATGTACATATCATATTAATAATATTAATGGCGCACTGCAGCATTTTATTTATTTGAAGGTGGCCTTTTTATATTTTATTAACTTCTCACTTTGTGAAAAAATTAAACAGAGCTGCAGGTGTAGGTTTTACTTAAAAAAAAACCAGTCTGCACAAACTAGTGTTTGTTAAACAGTTCTTAAAATTTAACTAAAAACTAAAATTGATTAATTTAAAAAACTTCTTCTTGTTAAGAAATGTTATTATTCTTATATTATGTGTTTTATCCTCACTCTCTCTCTCCCTTCTGTTAATTAACCCACAACACAGACACACCGGCACAGGCACGTGACTCTTTTTCTCCCGGCCTTCTGTCAGAGGCGGTAAAATGGCTCCTTTGAAGTTACCGACCCTGCTGCTTCAGCAGCTTATCAGTGGTTCTAAGATGGCGGCTCATTACCTTACAACCTATAGAATGAGGCCGTTTTAACTGACTGATTTGTGAAGAGGAGAACTAACTTCAGCTTCCCTAAAGACTCAGAAACACTAACACACCGAATGAACCAAATACAACACAATAACTGTATTAAACAATCAAATGAACCAAATACATTTCACACTGGGCCTATAGGAGCTAGGCTAGGCGTTAGCACTTGGTTGTTAGGGCTAGCTTACCAAACACTCCTTTTAAATACTAAAATTACAACGTTTCACTAACAAAGCAGCCATTGTGTTATTTTAATATGACTTATACTTCGACTGGCTCTATAAGTCACTAACAACAACTCGGTAAATCACTCAAACAGCTTATAGACATTTTATTTCAGAAAACAGAGACAGAGAAGCAGGCTTACCGGCAGGGATCAAGCAGAGAGTGGGAGGAGATTCAGGAGTCAGCCAGAGACGTAAAATAAGAGGCATTCACGGGTGGTGGGAAACTCCGCCATGCCAATTTTGTGTAATGGCATTGGCATTGAAAATGCCAATTTTGTGTAATTACAAAAATATATGTAAATTTAAATAGTATTAAACTAGATATTTTTGGAACAGAAAACAACTAGCAGAAATTTAATTCTATAAGTTGAATAAATATTTCAAACATGATTATTTTAATTTGAAATAATGGTTAAAAGTCATGAATAAATATAAGGTCATTATGTTAAAATGTACTGTATTATGATATATTTATTTAACTGGCTGGAGTAATAAGAACAGTCTTCTCCTGAACAACAACACCAAGGGGCTGGTGTTGGTGATCACCTAAAAGCATCCTCACAGGACAGTAGGAGCTGCAGAGGCTCACCTCAGCTGCACTGCAGGAATCAGAGGTTCAGGAGGTCCTTTAACCCCACTGCCATGAGGGTTTTCAACAGTGACTCCTGACATGTTCATTGCACATTTATTTATTTTATTCTAATACATATTGGTTATAATCATATGAATTCTAACCTAAATGGACTTGCACCCACTTGTTCACCCCTGCTGCAGTGAGGTAAAGGTGTGGCTTTCTCCAACAAGACTCTTCAGTGAAGGTTTTAAAGACAACCATCTAAACCAGGGCCTCAGTTACATTTAAGAAACCAAACACACATTTGGACACGATTTGCACGAAAAACAACACACACACACAGCAGCAGCAAATACTTTTAACATCTGAAATGAAGATAACACTTCACACATTGTTTTTCACCTTTGAATGTACCAAAAGAGGCAACTATACTGTGTTGCTTATGAAATCCATGAAATGCTACAAAGTAAATGAAATTTTATTTATGTAATGGACACATCTTAAAAATAACAAAAAGTAAAAACATCCAGTTGAAGGTCTCTCTTAAATGAATTGTTCAAAGCTGAACTTGAATTGTCCATGTATCAAACAAAAATATTATCCTTATATCACCTTTGATTGGCTGGCTTTCAGCGCATAAAGGCCTTCACCTGAATTTGGAAAAAAGCACTATGCTCCAAAAAATGAATAATAAATATTTGCAAAATATCTACATAAATATTTATTTTACCTGGTTAAAATGCATATTAATTGAGGCCTGCTAAAATTTATTTTAGTTACAGAAATATTGTAACTCAGCAGAAACATAGTAACTTAGAAGAAGTAGTACAACATTGCAGAAATGTTGTAATTTAGAAGAAATGTTAATATTTAGCACAAATACTAAAAAGCAGGAAGAAATGGTGTGACTTAGTATAACTTAATATACAGTAGTATAATAGTAACACATAGTAGAAATGCAACATAGGAACTGAAATAGTATAATTTACTTGAAAAGTAATAATTTAGCAAAAAAGTAATACTTCACAAATACACATATGGAAACGGAAATATTGGAAGATCCAAAACAGCCAACTTCAAAATATATGAAGTTGAATCTCAAAAGATTATCCCATGTTGTTCAACTCTCTCTCCTTCTCAGAAACATTAGAAACACACACAGGAACTGCACAGATACACAAAGCCTAAAGGCAAAAGTATGAGATGCCATGGAATGTTTACAAATAGGGACAAACACACACAGTGATAAATATCCCATATTCAGAAAACAATGTAATAAAACATGGATGCAATTATAAACACAGACATACATACAAACATACACACACACATGGGCACAAGGGACAAACAAACATGTCCTGTGTGTTTCTATACTCTGTCAATCCAGTCTGAATCTGGTCAAGTTGAATACACTAATGGATGCTGGTCAGCAGTCAGAATAAAAATTGAGTCACAGGCGAAAAACACAGACAAAGCAGTTACACACACACACACTTCTGTAAAGTTACTAGAAGTTAAAATTCTTCAAACACTGAATCACTTTTTTTCGGTTTTTTTTTTTTCAGCTTTATATTTTCAGCTGTATCTATGAGAGTCAAAAAGCCTGGATCTGCTCAATTTGATTGGCTGGCAATCAGAGCTGTCACTTCTGATCTGTATTCATCAGGCTATGTAGTTGTCCCTGTCAGTGCAGCTGCATCCTGGGGACCTGACAGAAATATGGGCTTTCTATAATGTATTTCAGACATACTACAGTAGCATCACATCTTAGCAAAAATTGTGACTTAAGAGAAACATAATAATTAAGCAAAATACTATGATTTGGAAAAATCATAGTAAGCAGTAAAACTGTACTATGATTTGCACAAATCCTATAAAATAGCAGAAATTCTAAATTTTAGAAATAGAAATACTGTATTTATCACAAATCTTACCAAAAGTAGCAGAAATATTATGATTTGGTAGAAATCCTATAATTCAGCAGAAATACTATTATTTTGCAGAAATACTGTAATTAGCACAAATCTTATAAAATAGCAGAAATAGTATGATTTAACAGAATAGTAATAACTTAAATAGAAAAATTGAAAAAGCAAAATGGACAGCTGAAAAAATGCTGATGGTAAGGGTTGCTCAAATGTAATTGTTGAAATGTAAAAAATTGACAAAAAAAAGTAAGAAAGTAACAGCCAGCAGATACACAAATTACAATTATGGACACAAATGGAAACACAAATGCACAGAGAGACACACACACAGGATGTAATTCAGTCAACCAGTCTAAATATAATCAATTTAAATCCTACAATAAGATGCTGCCATAAAAGGGTCTCACTCACACACACACTCACACACACACACACACACACACACACACACACACACACACACAGCAGCAGCACACACAAACAGTGGCTGAGCATAAGCAAGTTTCCCTAGGTCAGTCAAGCAGCCTGGGAGCTGCTGAATTTGAATCCACCAATCAGAGAGGCTGTGTACTTTTTCCCATAAAACAGGTGCACCAAGCCGGCTTTTACACACACCCAGCATAGAGACAGAAAGGATTTTTGCAGTTTATTTCTCATAATGAGACTCCCCTCAAACAAATGGCTATAATTTCCTAACCGTAGGGGCTAGAACAGTCATTCTTACACCGTTTTGTTCAGAAGAGATGGGGAATCTTGAAAGTGTTTACACTTTATCATTAAAATATGAATTATTAAAGATATTTGACTTCTAATGCACCATAACTGAGTAGAGCAAAGCAAAACTGCCTTGACTTGCCCTCAAACAACGCTTTCTAACTCTAAATCTATTTGGAGTATCGATATCATTCTTTCACCGTAAGAGACAGCAGGCTTTGGTGAACAGTCATGGAAATTTTCAGGTCTCTGTGGAAATCCAAAAAAAAGATATGACGAGAGAAAAAAGTGGTTCATTTCCAGAGTTTGAAATCTGAAGAAATTTGAGAGAAGGACGAATTTCCTACCCTCAAACAAGTCTAACTCATTTCAGAACGGTAATAGGTGAAAAAAAATTCTTGAATTGTGAGCGTCAGGGTGTCTGAAGATATACGGGGACAAGCCTCATGTTTTAACTTCGCTTCGTTGAGGAGATATGACGATTCGAATATGCCTGTCATTACAGAAATCAAGCGATGATTTTGAACAAACTCTCCATTGACTTTCTATGGAGAGTTTTCAGACTTTGTGTTGGTCTGAGGAGATTTGCCAAAATTCTATAAATCTCACAACAATGATGGTGACATTTTCTGAAAGCCAGCAAAAATACCTACGTTTTGATGTATAATTTGTGGAAGTTGAGTGAAAATTGAGCAAGTAGCAAGAAGTTGTTCGGACATAAAGAGAAGACTGCAAAACCTACAGTGGCCCACTGAAAGCCAAGTGCATAGCAACCATAACAACGCATGTATTTTCTGAAAAATCACACAAAATGAAACTCAAAACTTAAAGAGGATAAGATGAAAACGGTAACAGATATGAAAAAGCTGAATCATTCATGAATAGCCCAATAATTTGTGAACATTTTAAAATTTGAATGGTTGTTCTAGGCGAAAGTATGAGAATGTAGTTAAGTTTCAAAAACAAGCAAGTTTTAGCAGAATTGTGGAAGTTTCCCATTCATTTCAATGGGACAAATTAAAGGAAAAAAATGTAATATTTTAAAAAGTATAACAGTATAAAATACCAAAAGATATAGCTGGAATTAGCAGAAATAGCAGAATATTGTGAAATTTGAACGGTGAAAATAGCACAAAATTGTTAAAAGAAAGTAGTTAAACGTACAAAAGTCAACGGAAGCAACTTGAAAAGAACTAGAAAAATTTGCATTTCCTGCGAAAATGCAGTGTGGATGCTGTAATGCTGAAGCTGTCAGCTGAAACTAGCTGAAAAAGCTGAAAAGTTGCAGAAATTGTAAAACCTTTGCAAAAATTGTAATAACGTTGCAGAAGCATAAGAACTTAGCAAAATGTAATTACTTAGCAGAACTGCAATAACGTAAAGAAAACATAATACTTGGCAGAAATACAATAACATAGCAGAACTTAGCAGCAGAAATTAGAATAAATATTGTAACTTAGCAGAAACAAGATAACTTTTCAGAAATACAGGATTTTAGCAAACATGGTACAAGATTACATAGATACTTTATTTAAACAAAAATACCTAAACATTGCACAAATACTGTGATTTAGGACAAATACTACAACATAGCAGAAATGCTGTAATTCAGCAAATATATTATGCTATGGCACAAATAGAAAGAATATGCTCAAATACTATGATTTTGCTCAAATAATATGATTAAGCAATAATACTAAGATTTAGCAGAAATACTGTATTTAGCACAAACACCGAAAAGTAGCAGAAATACTGTAATTTAGCATAATAGTAATAACTTGCACAATTACAAATATGGACATGGTAAATGGCCTGTATTTATATAAGCGCTTTTATGGTCCCTAAGGACCCCAAAGCTCTTTACATATCCAGTCATTCACCCATTCACACACTGGTGATGGCAAGCTACATTGTAGCCACAGCCACCCTGGGGCGCACTGACAGAGGCGAGGCTGCTGGACACTGGCGCCACCGGCCCCTCTGACCACCACCAGTAGACAGGTGAAGTGTCTTGCCCAAAGACACAACGACCGAGACTGTCCGAGCCGGCCTCGAACCGTAACCTTCCGATTACAAAGGCGAACTCCCAACTTTTGAGCCACGATCGCCCCCCCATATATGGAAACACACATGCACAGAGACACACACAGGATCCAATTCAATCAACCAGTGTAAATATATTGATTTTAAATCACACAATAAGATACACCCATAAAAAGGCTCTCTCTCTCTCTCTCTGTCATACACACACACACACACACACACACACACACACACACACACACACACACACACACAGCAGCAGCAGCAGAAGCAAGTGAACAAACAGGGCTGTACATACAGTGTTTCCTGTATGTTTCTAGGTGGGTCAAAAAGCCTGGAGCTGCTTAATTTGAATCCACCAATCAGAAAGGCTATGTACTTTTTCCCGCCAAAACAGGTGCACCTGTTTTTACACACGCAACACAGAGACAGGATTTGTGCAGTCTATTTTTCATAGTGAGGACTCCTCTCAAACAAATGGCTATAATTTCAAAATGGCTGAAATAGTATGATTTAGCACAAATGCTGTATTTAGCACAAATACTGAAAAAGCAGCAGAAATGCTATGACTTAGTACAATAGTAATAACTAAATAGAAAATTTGGAAAAGCAAAATGAACAGGCTGAAAAAATGCTGAACGTACTGAGCTCCCTCAAATATAATCTCTGTTGAATGAAAAAAATCAGCAAAAAAAAAAAAGTATAACAGTCACACAATCAAAAATAAATATGGACACATGGAAACACATATGCACAGAGAGACACAGGATCAAATTCAGTCAACCAGTCTAAATATATTGAATTTAAATCAGCACAATAAGATGCTCCCTTAAAAACGCCTCTCTCGCCTCCCTTTCTCTCTCTCTGCCTCACACACACACACACACACACACACACACACACACACACACACTAGCAGCAGCAGCAGCCACATAGTCTGGGAGCTGCTGAATTTGAATCCACTAATCAGAGAGGTGGCTATACTTTTCCCAGCCAAAACAGGTGCAGCTTGTTTTACACACATGCAGCACAGAGACAGGATTTGTGCTGTCTATTTTTTCATAGTGATATCTCCTCAAACAAAATGGCTATAATTTCCAAACCGTGAGGGGCTAGAACAGTCATTCTTGGCACCGCTTTGTTCAGAAGAGATGGGGGATCTAAACGTATTGACACCTATCATCATTACAATATGAATTATTGAAGATATTTGACTTACAATGTACCATAACTGAGTAGAGGCAATGCTTAAACTGCCTTGATATGCCCTCTCAAACAAATGCTTTCTAACTCTAAATCTATTTTGAATATCGAATATCATTCTTTCTCACCGTAAGAGACAGCAGGCTTTGGTGAACAATCATGGAAATTTTTCAGGTCTGTGTGGAAATCCATCAAAAGATATGACGAGAGAAAAAAGTGCCTCATTTCCAGAGTTTGAAATCTGAAGAAATCTGAGCGAGATGAATTTCCTACCCTCAAACAAACCTAATTCTATGGCCAAATGGTAATAGGTAGAAAGAAATTTTTGATTGTGGCGTCAGGAGTGTCTGAAGATATATTGGCACAAGCCCTGCTGTCTTAACTTTGTAAGTGTTGAGATGCTGGCGACTTGAAAAATGCCTCTCTCATTAGAGAAATCTAGTGGGTGATTTTTTGAACAAGCTCTCCATTGACTTTCTATGCAGTTTTCAGACTTTGTGTTGGTGTGAGGGAGATTTACCAAATTCTATTATATAGAAATACTGTAATCAGCATTATATACTGTAAAATATTTTAGAAATTCCTCCACTTAGTAGGGTAATACTATAACATAACACAAATGTTATGATGAGTTGAGCGGCTGGTACTCTGGTGCATAAAGTCACAATCTGGAGCTGAACACTCTAAAACTGTAGAGATGACAGTGGACTTCCCAGGAGACATCCCTCAACTCTGCCACCCCTCATCATATCAGAGACAGCCCCAGTATCGCACTGTGGAGATCTTCTGGTTGCTGGGTACCACCATCTCCTCAGGACCTGAAGTGGGAGACCAACATCAACTCCATCCTCAAAAAGACCCAGCAGAGGATGTACTTCCTGAGACAACTGGGGAAGTACAGTCTTCCACAGGAGCTGCTGATCCAGTTCTACACTGCAGTCATTGAGTCTGGTCCTGTGCTCCTCCATCACAGTCTGGTATGGTGCAGCCACTAAGCAGGACAGGTGCAGCACTGCAGCGACTGTACAGGGCAGCAGAAAAGGATCATCGTTGTACCCCTCCCTCCATCCAGGATCTGGTACCTCTCAAAAAGAACCAGGAAATCGGCAGGAAAAATCATCACAAGACCCCTCACACCTGACACAGACTTTTTGATCTGCTGCCCTCTGGCAGACGGTACAGAAGCCTGCAGACCAGGACCACCCGACACAGGAACGAGTTTTCCCCTCGCCATCTCCCTTCTAAACAGTTGAACTGTCACACTGTTCCACTGCCAGACTGCAACTGCACCTTGTATGCTTACATTCTGCGTATTCATTCAACTTCATTTCATTTCTGTATTTTATGTATATAATGTTTAGATTGTTATTTATAGTTGGTTTACACAGCTTTGTGTATGTATGTATGGCATGTGTAATGTATATATAGATAGTGTGTGTGTGGAGTGCGTGTGTGTGTGTGTGTGTGTGTGTAGATTTATACTGTTGTACTCGAGAGCCACCATCTACTCGAACCAAATTCCTTTGTATTTGTCTGCACATATACTTGGCCAATAAACACGATTCTGATGATTTGGCACAAAAACCATGATTTGGCAGCAAATACTATGATTGAGCAGAAATACTATGATTGAGCAGAAGTACTAAGATGTAGTAAGTACTTTGATTTAAGAAACACAATTATGGAGGAGTAATACTTAAAATGGAGAAATATTGATACACACATCATTCACAAAACCTAAAGGGTAACAATACTTGTGCCATGGAGTGTTAAGAAGAATTAGAGGTCCATATTAGAAAAGCTGGTAAAAAGTTTGCAGAATTGTAATAAATGATGAATATGAATTAATAGTGGTCTGTGATAGTGTATTAATTTGTAGGCAAAAACAAATTGTCCCAAGGTGGAGTTGAACCCACGCACCTTTGGGTTGTGACCTGTGTCATTACCAGCTGCGCCGCACTGGGAAAGACAGTGGCGTCTTGGGAAACAGGGTGATGAGCAGTCATCAGAATTAGATCGCAGGGAGAGAGCAAGAGCTGCCGTTTTGGAGTTACAAAACGTCGTGTAACTCAAAAACTAGGGTGGACTAGAAGCATAATTCTTGTACTGGGTGAATCAGCGGACTTTGGTGTACTTTTGACTGCGTATTTTCATTGCTCTTTGTACATCCGTCGCTGAGATATAGACGAAAGAAGAAACGTGCATAGACCTCAGATATGATTGGCTGGGGAGCTGGCAGAAATATATAATAGTGTGATTAGCATAAATACACATTTGCTACTATATTAAGCACAAATCCTATAAAAAGCAGAAATACTATATTAAGCACAAATCCTATAAAAAGCAGAAATACTATATTAAGCAATATAAATATCCTATAAAAAAATCCTATAAAAAAAGCAAAAAAATACTGTAATATGATTTGGTAGAAAAACTATAATTAATCAGAAATACTATATTGGGCAGAAATACTATATTTAGCACAAATCTTATAAAAATAGCAGAAATAGTATGATTCAGCACAATAGTAATAACTTAAACAGAAAAAAATTGGAAAAAGCAAAATGGACAGCTGAAAAAAATGCTGAACATGCTAAGGGTCCTTCAAATGTACTTGTTAAATGAAAAAAACTCAGAAAAAAAGTGTAACAGTCACACAATCACAAATATGGACACATATGGAAACACACATGCACAGAGAGACACACACAGGATCAAATTCAGTCAACCAGTCTAAATATATTGAATTTAAATCATACAATAAGATGCTCCCATAAAAACTCTGTCTCGCCTCTCTCTCTCTCTCTCTGTCACACACACACACACACACACACACACACACACACACACACACACACACACACACACACACGGGAGAGAGGAGCAAGTTTCTAGGTCATTCAAGCAGCCTGGGAGCTGCTAAATTTGAATCCACCAATCAGAGAGGCTGTGTACTTTTTTTCCCGCCAAAAACAGGTGCAGCCGTTTTTTCACACACTCAGAACAGAGAGGGCAGGATTTTTGCAGTCTATTTCTCATAGTGAGGATTCCTCTCAAACAAATGGCCATAATTTCCCTAACCGTAGGGGCTAGAACGGTCATTCTTACACCGCTTTTGTTCAGAAGAGATGGGGGAATCTTCAAGTGTTGACAATTTATCATTAAAAATATGAATTATTGAAGATATTTGACTTGTAATGCACCATAACTGAGTAGAGGCAGCGAAAAACTGCCTTGACTTGCCCTCAAACAACGCTTTCTAACTCTAAATCTATTTGGAGTATCGATATCATTCTTTTCACCGTAAGAGACAGCAGGCTTTGGTGAACAGTCATGGAAATTTTTCAGGTCTCTGTGGAAATCCAAAAAAAGATATGACGAGAAAAAAAGTTGTTCATTTCCAGAGTTTGAAATCTGAAGAAATCTGAGCGAAGGACGAATTTCCTACCCTCAAACAAGTCTAACTCATTTCAGAACGGTAATAGGTGAGAAAAAAATTCTTGAATTGTGAGCGTCAGGAGTGTCTGAAGATATACGGGGACAAGCCTCATGTTTTAACTTCGCTCGTTAAGGAGATATGACGATTCGAATATGCCTGTCATTACAGAAATCAAGCGATGATTTTTGAACAAACTCTCCATTGACTTTCTATGGAGAGTTTTCCGACTTTGTGTTGGTCTGAGGAGATTTGCCAAAAATTCTATAAATCTCACAACAATGATGGTGACATTTTTCTGAAAGCCAGCAAAAAAATACCTACGTTTTTGATGTATAATTTGTGGAAGTTGAGTGAAAATTGAG